>NC_135786.1:19537500-19820000 GCF_051106095.1 Pogona vitticeps | reverse complement strand
AGAAGATAAAGGTCTTTCTCCTCAGACAAGCCTTTTAAGGAGAAAGGAAGGGTAAAAATATTTAAATTGAAATCAATAAATGAAGAAAATAATTGTTGCTTCAGACTAGAAATCTATACCATCACTATCATTAGCACAGCATTATAAACACAGTGGGAATTAAGTGTGCCTAATTACAATGGTATTTTATAACTATTGAAGTCAAGAAAAAATTACAGTCAAAATAGTTTTATTTTTAAAACGAACTTTATTTAATAGCACTTTAGAGTGGTAAATTTCTGCATAAAGTGCCAGCTTATTTACTTTCTGTTTAAACAATACCTAAGGCTGCTTGTAACTTCTCTTTTATGGATATAATAAAACATTACGATTAAAACTGTGTTTTTGACGAATGCTAAAGTTAGGCTTCCACCTGCTGTGTTCCAAAGTTTGTTGCTCCTCACCTGCCTCAAAAACTCCAGCGCTCGTGGAATCCATAACGGGGAATACTGAGGCAAAATTTGCAAGCAAATAAATGCTAGAATATAATTTTTTAAAAGGCTTAATTTTTGTTTGTTTGTTTGTTCCAAAATTAGTTTCAGCTCTGTCTTAAACCCTTAATTGATACCAGGCAGGGAAAAGTAGAGCATTAAGAGATAACATAACTAGTCCAGCCTGACCTCCAAAGGTCAAAAGGGAACGAAGCAATTTTGCCACAACGCAAGCTAACGTGAGGCACAACAAGCTCAGATTCGTTCCCTTGGTTTTTCTGTTGTACACTTTCAAGTTTTATTCTCACGTGACACATGGGCACATGTGTGCGTGCATGCACACGCAGACATGCAGAAAAACACCCAGTCACGTGCCTCAAGCATGATTACTTGAAAAGGCACGGACTAAATAAATAAATAAACAACATCCAAAGTATTTGGCAGACAGCATGAAAACCAATTAAATCCAAATGTCATCTACAAAGCACTATATTAAAAAGCCCACCACATTACGTTAATTTCTAACCAGATTTATGGAGGTCACTGCCTACTGAAAAATGCAAGTCAGTAAGGATGAATTGGAGGGGGAGGAGCTCCCCCCTCCTGGAAGTTGGATGCTTTCTTTTAACTCCCTTTTGCTAGACTTTTGGAGGTATTAAATATATTTCACTTTTAATTTAGAGGTCTGCTAAATCTGCTTTCAGAGGAACTTCTATCCTCTCTGAGATCACAGTAAGGAATGATTCTCTCCTCATGTCCTTCCTGCCCTCCTAACAGTGCAAAAATCCATTTGTTTACCATTTCACTTATGGTTATAATTACATGCGAGGCCATTTAAGTTGTGCCATTTACCCAAAGAGATGTGAGGAGGATTCTTCATGGGCGGGGGAGGGGGAAGACCGTAAGTATCACAAGTAAGGAAGAGAAAGAAAGAGGAATATATACAGTTCCTTATTGTTTTCATTTAGCCAAAACAAAGGGGAGGTGGAATCAAATGGGTGTTGTTTTTTAAGGTGCAAGATAAAGAAAGACATTCATTGGAATATGTGATATACATACAAGCAATTCTAGAGAGGGGATTAGAGAGGATTTCCTATCAGGATGGTAAAAGTTTGCTTGAGTTTAATGGCTCCTGCCCTTTTGATAGTAAGCTGTGATTTATTATTTAGAGTACTCTCTCTCTCTCTCTCTCTCTCTCTCTCTCTCTCTCTCTCTCACACACACACACACACACACACACACACACACACACACACAAACTGTGCCTTTTTACATTTAAAAAGGTGATGATTTTTATCTTTCTCTCTCCCCCCCCCCCTCTCTCTCTCTCTCTGTGTGTGTGTGTGTGGATATGATTATAAAAATCGCTTAAAAGATCAGGGGGAAATGATGCTTTAGTGACAAAACAAATTTGCCACAAATCATTTTACAAAAGAACAGCAGGCCTGGGGACTGAACTGGGGGGCCTTGTTCCTTTTCATCATTCATTTGTTTTGGAAGCTCCACCTTCTGCCTGACATGTTCAATATCTAATTGGCATTCTGACACTTGGGATAAGTAAGCATCTGCTGCATGGATGATTCTTGGAAGCCTTTTGTTCTGCAAAAAAGTTAGAGTTCAAGGGATTCAGCTTAGCCAATGCGCTAGATCCATGCTATTGTTTAAGCAGTTCCTCTTTGCTGCAGCGGGGTGCAATGGAGGGAGGGGATGTTTGAAAAGACAAGCATGAAGCCTCTACACCCCCCCCCCCCCAATATCATAGAATCGTTTGCTTCTAGCAATTTCCACTCGCTGGAGGTCTTTTTCCGCTTGTCATCAATGGGACTGTTTTAGAACTGATTAAAGCTGAATGCTGACTGCATAGATTTTAAATATTGTGTTATGCGTGCAACCTTAGAGTTGTCTACTCGGAAGTAAGTCCCACTAAGTTTATTTCCAGTCCCATGTAAATGGATGCAGGAACTGAAACAACAGATAAAGCTAAATAATTTACCAGTTAGCTTAAGAGCAACAATCAATGTAATCAAAGTCTTGGAGCTAAAATATTTGTTGAACATAATCTACTGGAGTCAATGTGTAGATCTGCAAATCAGTTAAACCTTAGTACTAAGATATGCCTTGAGTATTTCCTTGTGGATAATTTATTCATTCAATGATTAAAGTATTTCTAACTTGTGCTTAACCATAGACACCACAAATTTGGACAATGAATGCATAGGGTGAAACTCTGGATTTTTCAGAACAAAACCAGAAAGAACCTATGCGCATTTTACTTGTACTCTGTTAGGCTCTGAGAATGTAATGTATGTAAGGTCAGTCTGTAGCACATGGCATAATTTTAATCTGCCTCTCAGTAGTTTTTCTAGATTTTACATTTAGGAGAACTCAGAGTATTGCATCATTCCTTACACTAATACAGCAGATTCAGTTCTGCAAGCATAGATCTTCAGGTAGACTAAATCATGCGCAAGAAGCTGGGAGCCGTGCAGGAAAGAATAAAGATGCCTTATTCCTTAATTTGCAGTGTATGATCCTTCTTCCCCTTCCATTATTTTTTACCTGATGGGCCCATGAATTAATTAAACCCATCCCCACTGGAAGCGTGCCATGTAGTCAAATTCAGGAAAACAGCAGCATTTAAATCTGGATGGTGGTCATTAAATAAACAAGTTGGATGCACTAGATAGCTCCCTCCATCAGAGCTTTGCTCATATGAATGCAGTGGCCTGAAGAGAGGACATTCTTATGCTTCTGAAAACTCTTCATGAAAGTCAGGACCTCAGTTTCTCCATGTCAGCCAAGTGACAACAGAGTGGGTGGTGCTGGTGCCTCACCTTTTTAACAGGTTGAATAAACATACCACCTTGATGACTGAATCCTTGCAAACACATGTTGATGTCTTTTGCATTCACTTTATGTAAAGAACAGGTATTTATCCCATCCTACTTCCAAAGAGCAGACACAGTTGTTTTTTCTCATATCTCGTTATAGCCTCACAGCTATCAGAAGAAGTTGGAATAGGCTGGGGGGGGGGGAAGTGACTCAACACTTGCTCTAGACCCGCCATTCTCAGTGGGGGCCATATGGCCCCCTGGGGGCCGCTGGCACATTTGAAGGGGAACATGGACCGGAAACAATTCTTTGCATACCATTATGCAATTTACACGATCCTGATTTGGCCTATATTTATTTCATATTGTGGTTATGGTTATGGTGTAAAAAAAAAAAAAAGGTTGAGATCACCCAAAAAATTTGTGGCGCGGTGAGGATTCTGTTCACCAAGGCTGGTCATATTATAAAGGAAAATGAGGCATTACCCTTAGAATCTGGGTGATACGAAAACATGTTGTAGCCTGAGGCAAAGAACACAATGGCACACACATCACCATTCCATCTACAGAAGCTGATTGAACTGGTGATTAAATCTTAGTACAACAAAGGCAATTGGGTAAGGCTTTCCATTACTGTGTACAACCGGGCAATTTGGGGGGGGGGGGACACAGGAGTAGCTATGTGGCACACACAATACCCTCCAAGGGTTGGGCAAGACTGGCTGGGGTCCTGCCAGTGCTGCCCTAGGATCTGCCACCTGAGGCAGTTGCACCACTCTGCCTAACAGTAGGGCTGGCCCTGAAAGCAAGGAGTAGCAGTGGGGTGATGATTCGGTACCATGCAACCTGCTCAACATCCCCTATACTTAGCTGTTACCCTCAGATTTGGTGGAAGGTACTTATTGTTAAATTTCGCAACAAATGTCTCAGCACTTCCAGGCTGGGAAAGAGTGACTGGCCCAAGGTGAATTTCATGGCTCTCTGGGAACCCAAACCTGTATCTCTCCATTTCCATTCCAGCCTCTTTCAAGCTACGCTGCTCAGCTCTGGATGAGAATCACAGCTTGATCGTTCACATGTTTTTCAGAGGAGTTCAATGAAAATTAGCCTTTAAGAACCCTGCAAGTGTGAGGAGCATGTGTTGAACATGCATTTCTGAGGTGCTTGTCTAATCCATGGTGAGCTGACTGCATGCATCTCAGCAGGCTGTGGTCTTTTAGTCACTCAGTGGCTTTGACACAGTGAAGGAAACTGGAGCTCATCACCAAGGAAATGCATTTGTCGTACCCCAAGCTCAGTATATTTTTCTTGCCTTGGAGATATACAAAGGGCATGAAAGAAAAGGAAACAACACCCTTCTATTTTCCCAGTTGATGATACCATGATTGTTACTGCCACTGCTTTTCTTCAGTCTTGCTGAATGATGATGTATATTGGGGGGTGGGGTGAGTCACAGGAGATTGGCTGGTCTGGCAAATACAAAGGGGAGACAGGAACAAAGGAAGAACTGAGGAATTTTTCCTCTTTTATGGTTTAGGATGAATGCCAGAGAGTGCATGTAAGAGAAGAACTTCTGCTAATGCTTCCTGTAAAATCCTCTTGGGAAATAGATAGATAGATAGATAGATAGATAGATAGATAGATAGATAGATAGATAGATAGATAGATAGATAGATAGATAGATAGATAGATAGTCTAAAATGCAAATTGTATCTTTATTATACAAAATTTAATATGTAGATTAAATGAAGATCAGTGGAAGATGGGGGGCCTGGCGGACACGACTTAACGACTAAACAACATCAACAAAAATGTTAAGATAGGTAGAAAGACAGATATGTAGCTTTCTTTCTACTGGGGTTTGCTGCAAAATTAAGTCCATGTGACTTTCATTTTAGCCAAACCTATTTAATCTACAACAGAGACTTGAAAATACTGTATTGCTACCCCAGATGCAAACACTAATCTCAAGTTACACAGCACAAGTTATGTGATGCTTGCCTGTCTGTATTATTTACTCTGTTTATGAAATAATTTCATCACTTCTGTGCTGCAAGATGGGGAAAGCATTCTACAGTTTCTAAAAGTTCTATCAGACAACTTTTATAAATCTGCATAAAAATCAAGTCAATTTTAAAAATTGAATGTTTACATTTTCTGCATTTCTTAAACACACACAGTGAATGTGTGCATGCAAGAGAGGCTGTATGGACTGAAGCAGTTTTTGTTATCTGCAATCAAGTTGCCTTTGACTTCCAATGACCCTATGAATAAGTGACATTAAAATGTCTTGTCCTCAACAGCCCTGATCAGCTAAACTCAAGGCCATGGCTTCATTTAGGGGGTCAGTCCATCTCATTTTTGGTTTTCCTCTTTTCCTGCTACCTTAATTTTTTTTCCAGTGTCATTGCCTTTTCCAGAGAATCTTGCCTTCTGATGATATGCCCAAAGTAGGACAGCCTCAGTTTTTTTTTCATTTTTGTTCCCTGAGCAAGTTCATGCTTTATTTGCTCCTTGTGGACTGCCAGTAAGATGCTGGCAGTCCACAAAGCTCTCCTCCAGCACCACATTTCAAACAAGTTATTTTTTTCCCCTGTCATCTTTCTTCACTGTCCAGCTTTCACACCCATACATAGTGATTAGGAATATAGTAGTGCAGATGATCATGACCATGGTCTCCGGTAGCACATCCTTATAGTTAATGATCTTTTAATTCCTTAATTGCTGCTCTTTCGTGTCTCAGTCTTCTTTTGATTTCTTGGCTGCAGTCTCTATTTGGATTAATGATTGAGCCGAAGTATACAAAAGCTGTAAAAAATTCGGTTTCTTCATTGTCAACATTAAAGTTGCGTAGCTTAGCTAGTACAATGGAAAAAACCAACAGCCTCAAAATACTTTTTTTTTTTGACAAAAGTGATGGACAAGCTCCAAGCCCCACTGTCCAATACAGTGTACTCATTATATTATATACCTAACATTTGTTAATTTATTCTGAGGGCCTTCCAGCCAAACTGTGGTAGGTTTCTTGAAGAAGAGACTTCTGCAGTGTGGTAGCTATTATGGAAAAAGCTTTGTTCCATAACATGACTGATCTCACAAGAAGGATGGACAGCCTGCAAAGCCAAGCCTCTTCAGAAAAAAAAATAACAAACACCAGAACTCTTCTCCCCACGAAGATATTCCTTAACTGGCAGAAGAGAGGACTAGCCAAGTCATAATTGCTGTTCTTCCCGGCAGCAACGTGACTGAAAACGGATAAATGCCCTACATGCATATACCTAGTTGATCAGGATTCCCAGATATAAGGAAGATCAAGGAAAGTTGTTTTGTACATGTTAGTGTATGCAATACAGACAAGCAGCATATACAATAGAAAGTTAATTAAGCTGAACCTTGATATACTATTTTTATTAATAGTTGCATGCCATTGCGTTGATTCTGCCTTCCAGTAACTTTTCTCCAGGTTTTCTTTGAGTTGCCCATGCAGTGTGAGCATCATCTAGACAGCTGACTCAGCAGGACAGCCAAATAACTTAGTCATTGCTGCCTGGTGGCCACTGTCTTTCCAACTTGAATGAGATGCATTGTTCTTCTGTTTCACTGAGGTTCCAGAGTCTTGTCAAAGATGTAATTTATTTATTGCCAGCTGTTTACAGCTATTTGTAATGAAAGGTAATCTTCAGCACTATCCGTGTATGAGGGCCTGCCAAAGTTCCCTACTTCCTTCTGCCTCTTTGTCCCATTGCCAACCTCCAATGTTGACTTAGCAGTATGTTTCTCTCCAAGATGTAACAGTTGTATTTTAAAGGTGTATTACAGCTTGACTCCCTCCAGCCATACTATAGCTTGTCCCCTTCAGCAAGATAGTCCCAACCTCTGTGTAGTATTTTGCAAATGCTGGCCAGCTACCATGAGGATGAGGGTGTGTGGAAATTCACACGCTAGTAGCACACACCTAAAGCGAAACCAGTTTGCAACTTCCTCACCCTCCAGTTGCCCACTTGGGGTGGATCTGGTGCAAACAGTGATCTTGTTTTCCATTTTTCCATCCAATGATCAAGGTGGCGTACTAGGCTGTCCTAGTACAGAGAGCCCAAAAATACAGGTAGCTGACTGATAAGTCAGTCTATATCAGCAAACCAGGTCTTTTGTAAAGTCAGTAACTCTTAATTGCCTGTTCAAGACCAAACCATCCTCAATACCCCTTGTTATTACAGCAAGGATTGCTTTCAACCAAGTGCTGCTCCTGGGAATATGTATTTATTTAAAATATTTTTACCTCATCTTTCTTCATAAAAAGGACCCAAGGTGGCTTACAACATTGAAAGGCAATATTTAAGGTTGAAAACTGGTATACAACAGTGCTTGACATCATTAAAAGAAAATATTTAAAGATGAGAACATTGAGTATAAAGAGGCACCTTACATCATTAAAAGACAATACCAAAGGCTTTTAATGGTCAATATCAATTCCTCTGCTAGCCACTGCATAGATGGCAGCTCAGCTCAAAGGAAACAAGGAGGCCTGGAGAGGTAGCATACTGGAAAGTCAGATAGTCTCAGGTTTTCAATCCTGAGAGTTGAAACCCACGACTCTCAACCCTGAGAGTCATGGCTCCACTACTGGTGTGTTGCCCTATAATTTTATGAGTGCTCTTGATGATGATATCCTCTATTCATAATATTAATCCAGGATTATTTCTTCTTCTTCTTCTTCTTCTTCTTCTTCTTCTTCTTCTTCTTCTTCTTCTTCTTCTTCTTCTTCTTCTTCTTCTTCTTCTTTACTTAGCTTATTAAGAAAAAGAAAGATGGAATACCATTGAAATAAAAGGGATCTGTGTGATCATTACAAAATACAAATTCAATAATAGGCAGCACCTTTATAGATGACTGAAAAAATTATTATACAATCTCTGCGTTTTCGTGGATCAAGACCTCTTCATCAGGCCTGTACCATTATGAAGAATTTAAAGTCCAAAAGTTTGTAGCAAAATGGATTTGGCAAGACACGTCTTTCTTATGTGTAAGCCAGGAAAGATGCAGGCTGCATTTGAGCTGTTGTTTTAAAGTTACAGCTGAGGCATCTGTGGATTGAATATCACACCTCAGTTCTTCAAAACAAAGTTTTGACAGAATAGTTACACAGTCTTTTCACTAGTAACACAGAGAGTCTTCTTTCGCCTGATATTCTTTCTGAAAACGCTTCTCAAGAACCAAATTTTACCTTTTGTAAAAGAAACAAAGAAAAAGCAAAGCGTGTTGCTTATATACCGCCCCATAGCGTTTCAAGCACTCTCTGGGCGATTTACAAGTTAATTATGAAGAATACCCCCCCCCCTCTCTCTCTCTCTCTCTCTCTATCTATCTATCTATCTATCTATCTATCTATCTATCTATCTATCTACATAGTATGTCAGAATTTCTTTGTTTGATGGCAATATAACATCCAGGTGTTAGGCCTCAAACCCACTTCAAGTATTGTTTATTGCCATTGGTTGAATTAATCCCTCCTGTCAGCCCTGTACACAAGATACAGAGCTCTGCAGAGTATCAGAAATGTCACATCCTGCAACACATATAATCTTCCCTTTAAACTCCCTGTGATTACTTTGCCTGCTACGCTTAAGAAAGCTTTGGAAAGATGGGACAAGATGCTTATGAGCAAAATGCCTAAATTATTTCTCTAGTTCTGCATTATTATTTCCCTTCTTCTCTCTTCCTCCCCCACCTCCTTTTTTTGGACAGAAATCATTGTGGATCTGATAAGAATTTTAGGATATCCAATTGCAAAGTGGGTTTCCCAAGAGTCATTCATTCATTAGTAGTTATGCTAGTGTTACAGGAAGTAAACAGCCCTTTGGAAGTGCCTATTGCATCCAATTACATCCACATTGTACTGGGCTTGTTAAAGGTATTTTGTATTTTGAGAAGATACATAGAAGATAATCAGATTTCAGTGGTCTCTGGGAGGTCCAAATTTAGTAATTAGTTTAATAGCAGATAGGTTAAAATAGCAACCCCAAACCCCTCTCCTTGTAACAAAATGGGCATATAAAATGATTTTAACTCTGTTGATTTATTCCAGGACTATTTCTGCTTCTGGGAAATTTTTTATTGGCTTGTACGTATTCAAATTCCTGAATCTGTATCAACACAACTGCAAGTGCTACTGGGGACTAACTGATTTATTGGAGAATAAGCTTTCACGGGGAACAATAAAATAATCCCAGTGAATTTACACTTTTAAAAATATATTGATCCAAGATTAATCAGGCTCCTGAACAGAATTCTGAAATAATGAAGTAGTTTCCACTGCTTCACTCTGTACAACTGAGGAAAGCTAGTTTTTTTGATGCTCCCTTCACTAAAAATAAAAAATAAAAACATAAAAAGCCTGTTAAGTAAAAGCCAAAAAATATAGGAGAGAGCAAGGTTCTAGTTCAGCTTGCTTCCTGCTATGTTAGTTTTCTGCTTGCATGGAAGTAAACAAATGTTGGCTTAAATCCAACACAATTTAGGGTAGATTCACTGAATCTTCAGGAGCTTGGTAAGTCAGCATTAGATGTTATGATCTCTTCAGTTACATGAGAAAAATTTGTTCGAAGAAGAGGGCAGCTCTTCTATATAGCAGCAAAGCCATTTAGCAGTCTGCCTTAACGTTGTCATACTATTTTGTAGCAATTACCTGTAATTTTTTTTGAAAGTTATTTATTTATTTAAAACATTTGTACCCTGCCTTTCTCCTTAAAAAGGGCTGAAGGCAGCGTAAATCATCAAAAGGCAACAGTGAAAGCAAAAAAACAGTAAGTATGCAAATACTTTAAAAAAGAAGTAAAGAAAAGCAACACCAAATCCACATTCAAAGCAGCAAGTTGCAGCCAACCATTTACAAATCTACTCTGGCAGGCAATCACTCAGGGGAAGCTTGCCTGAAGAGAAAGGTCTTTGTCTGCTTGCGGAAGGACAGCAAAGATGGGGCCAGCCTGGCCTCCTGTGGAAGAGATTTCCAAAGTCTGAGAAACACGACTGTGTTAGGCTATTTAGTACAGTGGGGTCTTGACTTAAGAATGGCTCGAGTTAAGAACATTTTGACTTAAGAACCACTCTCATAGGAAAATATTGACTTGACTAAAGTACTTAGATTTGAGTTAAGAACTGAAAAAAAACCAGGTGGGAGGCAGGGAAAGTGCAAAATTTGAACTTTCAGTTAACTGTTGGCCAGTGAAAAGGGTGCCTGTCTGCTTCCTCACTCCTCCCAGCGTTTAGAGAGTGGAATGGGAGACAGTCTTCGGACTGCCTGGTACTGCCTGGACTGTATTTTCCCTGCCTTCCCTGAACCTTTCTTGACCTAAGAAAAAAAGAAACAAAATATCCCCCTCTAGTGGTCAAAGGCGGAATAGCAGCTTCCCATTAGTTTCTATGGACGGAAAAGAGCAGATACGGATCAAATGGTTTTCAATGCATTCCTATGGGAAATGCAGATTTGACCTGAAAACTTTTTGACTTGAGAACCGCCTTCCAATACTGATTAAGTTCTCAAGTCAAGACCCCACTGTAATCACATTTTCCAGCATTTGAATATACAATCACCATTTTAAAAACTAGAAAATGGTATTGGTGATACAGTAATGGGGGGGGAAGAGAAGAAATTTCTGTGACATGTCATGTTTTTTTTCCTTGTTTGAGTTTATGGGTAGGTCTGAACTTGTTCATGAGTAATCTGGTGAGAAAGGCCAGATTATTTTGAACTTGCTTATAGGTTCAAAGTTGCTGAGAAAATGTGAAGTGTCATAGAAATCCTCCCCCTAGTGATACTCTACAGCAAAAATTAGCTGGCTGCTAGGGGTCTAAATCCAGCAATTAGAGTAGACCCATTGGTTAGAATCCTATTACTTTTCAGTGCGTGAAGAAAATCAGTAAAGCTCCTGCAGTGTGGCTAATTGACGAGGTGTCACACCCATGATTAGGCCATGACCGGGAATGTAAAGAGCAATTTCTCTATTGGCTGTGGTGGCTTCTGTGATTTCTCTTCTGAACACAGTAAAAAATAAATAGAATTTTGCCCATTCAGTCATTGAAACTTTGGTACATCATCATGGGTGTATGTATGATCCATTAAATGGCTCTATTACTGATGGAACTTAAAACTGGATGTAGGTCTTAGCTATTATGGAGAGAGGAAGAGAAGGAAAGACGCTGAATAGCTAACTGGAGCAATTTTGGTCCTAAGACTGTAATTTTAGACAAATTTATTTCTGGGACCAGATGTCTAAATAGATTTTTATAGACTTGGGGTGTAAATGTTTTTCAGATATGCAGAAAGTCAGTAGAATTAAAAATTGTACAATTAATTATGAAATTGATTTAAAAGAAAATTCTATGCAGAGATACAATGAACATTTTGGAAGCTGAGGTTCTTTAGATCCATATATATGTTTCAAGTGGCCCTAATCTCTTTTATAAGTTTGATATTGCTTAGATTCTGGCCTAAAGGAGGTTTATGTTTCTAGACCATCATAGGCAGCTACAAAGAGAAACTTCAGGTGGCATTACAACGGAAATTTCAAATTACATTATAATTAAAACAAATTTCTTTCCTTGGCGAGATATAACTTAAATGCTAGGATGGAAAACAAACAGGTTGTCAAGAACGCAGAAGTTAAAACATCAGTTGATTAACTCCTGCAGTCAATTTTTTTTATTCTCTCTGAGTGGAATTTGTTTTGTTTGAAAAGGAATAGCATGGAATCATAACTAAAGCTTCATAACTTGGAGTGATCCATTTTTTAAAAAACCAGATGTTCGACTGCAGCTGATATTAAAGCATGAATACAACATTCTTCACCGTTTGTTTTTTAGCTGAATGTTGGCTAAGGTTGACAAATATGAAAAGTACACAATCACACTCATTTGTTGATGTGCTAGTGACTGATTCACTTATCTGATCTGCTGGAAACCTGAGTACCAAGGAAGAGATAAAGAGAAACATGGAAAGAGAAGTAGGAGGAGGGTGGGGGAAAGAGAGCATGGGTTTTCCCCCTCCAAAGAAATACAGGGTAATTCAATAAGTTGTTCTCTTACTGTGGTTTTTCACTCCAAAACTCAGCTATTTGGGTGGTTTTTTAAATGTCCCAATGCCTTAATCCAGGAAAAAATTGTGTTTGTATGTAGCTGGTTGAAGAACAAAATATGAAAATACATGCCACAAACATGGTCTCTTTTCCAACCAGTGAAATCCAAAAGCTGGTGCTAAATATGTACAGTACTAGAAAATGGATGTAGTTGTCCTCTTTGTCCTGGGACTGCACATTCTTTTGGTTCTGGACCCCCAGCTATATAATTTTTGATGATGCTTTCAAAAGTTAAATTCTTGGACTATAACTTCCAGAATTTACCAGCCAACTAAAGCCCCTTTAGAATTTACTCTCTCACTCTCATAACTGCATGAATGAGAGGGTGGGGTTCTAACCTGTTAGCCACTCTGATGCCATAGCCTCTCTTGTTGGCCCCAGCTTCCTGTCATCTGTGCACTAAAGAATGCCTGCAGAGTGGAAACCTGTGGTCTGGAACACTGATGAAACCTCCCTGAGATCCCAGGAAACCAGTGTGCATCCAGAAGGCTTCTCCTCTCTTGATGTGCAACCAATGAATGAAAACTAAAGAGAGGTGTCTAGGAGGGAGTGTGGCAAGGAATGGGACTAGTGAGGCAAGCCCTGTGCTCCCCTGATACAGTGTATGTGAGGTATAAACGTAAAGGTTCCCCTTGACATTTAGTCCAGTCGTGTCCGACTCTAGGGGGCAGTGCTCATCTCCATTTCCAACCCATAGAACTAGCATTTGTCTGAAGACAATCTTCCGTAGTCACATGGCCAGCGCGACTAGACACGGAATGCCGTTACCTTCCCACCGGGGTCGTACCTATTTATCTACTCGCATTTTGCATTTTGCATGCTTTCGAATCGCTAGGTTGGCGGGAGCTGGGACAAGCGAAGGGGGCTCACTCCGTTGCGTGGATTCGATCTTACGACTGCAGGTCTTCTGATCTTGCAGCACAGAGGCTTCTGTGGTTTAACCCGCAGCGCCACCACATCCCTGTATGTAAGGTATAGATGTGAACAAATTTGGGCTTCTGGAATGTAGCTCCCAGAATTCCATAGGCAGAGTGGCTGGAGAACAGAGATGTGCAGGGCCCCCTGACTGACTCCATTCCCAAATAGGGGCATGCAGATCAGGGTCTGGCCCACCTTTTGGAGGTTCTTCAGGACAACCGTCACTATTTGTCAGTAATAAAGTTTCCAGATCTCTGTGAAAAAATACAACAAATGGGAAAAAATGAGAAGGGTTATGGCTCGGGGTGGTAATAGACCACCATCAGAATTATTTCTGGCATAGTTACTATGTCCACCCCAAAAAATTGCAAGAAAAAGAGAAGCAAGAGACAGTGCTGATGAGCTTTGACTGTGACACTATCACCAAATTGTTTCACTCCAAGAGTGCTAAATACTGTATGTTTAACAAGAAGATAACACACAATATAATGCTATTTAATCAATTAATTTGGTTATAAATAAAATAAAAAGTTAAATGGGCCACCGGTGGGCCACCCATGTGTTATATTTTCTAGAGGACTTCTTTCTGATATATTCTTGTGGATACCCCACTGAAATGAATGGGAGATGCATAAGAGCACGTGCCTTTAAAAGAACAAAATGTCCAAGCTATTCTTAGCCAAAGTTCTTGTAAATAGATTAATCATTTCCAGAAACAGAAAATGGCAGGGAGATAATCTTGTTTGCCTCAAGATGAGCTTTTTGCAAGGAAGGCTAGTAGGATGCGAGATAGAAAGATAAGCCAATATCTGTCCCCTGTTTGATCTTAAGGTACAATCGGCTGCTAGAGGACATTTGTAACATTAATTCAGAAGTCACTGTTCAACCTCTTAGGAGCCTGACCTGGATAGGATTATTTTAAAAACTTTATCATAATCACATTTATTTACATGCTAACTTGATGGCCATGCCTTGATTCAGAAAAGAAACAGATCAAAGCCCATTGGCATGTTGGTTGTATTTGACTTGCAAACTTTTGGTCCAGGCATCACAAGGGCTCTCTGCTGTACTCATTTCTGGACCTCAGAGGGCCATCCTATCCACAAACTCATATTTTTCTTACAAAAACTTGCATCTTCTAGTGGAAAAAAAAAGTCTGAGGAGCTTTAGGGGCACTGGGGTCCCCTCAAACATAGGAAAATAATTCCTATACAATGGGAACAATTGGTGGTACAAGAAGCCTTAAGTCATAAAAAAATAAATAAATTTGGGGAAGGATGTGTGGCTGCTGAGGTGCCACCTGTGGCCCATGGGTGACATATGGCCCTCCCATGCTATACAGTAGTGGAAACTGAGGACTCCAGTGTTGTGGGAAGGGGCAGGGAATCCACTTTCAGTTTTTGTCTGGCTTTTAAAGGAACTAGCCGAGGTATGGAACCAATTTCGGAGATGGAGTTCAACAGCTCGGATGGCTTCTGTAAAGTTTGAACTAAATTCTGTAGAGATTCGCTAATCCTGCAAAAAAGGAATCACCAGCTTCCTCTGAGATGGATGCATGCTTGGGAAGCTCTCGCTCTTATACCTTATCAACTGTGATGCTCTTTCTCGCTGAATCTCCCTGATTGTTATTCTGGCTAAGATGCAAAAAAAGGTATTGTAAAGCAGCTGCTTTACATTGTCACATGATAAGTCTACTACTATCCAGAACAATCTTTGATACATGTAAATGCATATTATGTAAACAAACAGACATCCTGGAGAGTGAGGTCAAGTGGGCCTTAGAAAGCCTGGCTAACAACAAGGCCAGTGGAGGTGATGGCATTCCAGTTGAACTATTTAAAATCTTAAAAGAAGATGCTGTTAAGGTGCTACATTCAATATGCCAACAAGTTTGGAAAACTCAACAGTGGCCAGAGGACTGGAAAAGATCAGTCTACATACCAATACCAAAGAAGGGCAGTGCCAAAGAATGCTCCAACTACCGGACAATTGCACTCATCTCACACGCCAGCAAGGTTATGCTCAAAATCATACAAGGTAGGCTTCAGCAGTATGTGGACCGAGAACTCCCAGAAGTACAAGCGGGATTCCGAAGGGGCAGAGGAACTCGAGACCAAATTGCCAACATGCGCTGGATTATGGAGAAAGCCAGAGAGTTCCAGAAAAATATCTACTTCTGCTTCATTGACTATGCAAAAGCCTTTGACTGTGTGGACCACAGCAAACTATGGCAAGTCCTAAAAGAAATGGGCGTGCCTGACCACCTTATCCATCTCCTGAGAAACCTATATGTGGAACAGGAAGCAACAGTTAGAACTGGATATGGAACAACGGATTGGTTCAAAATTGGGAAAGGAGTACGACAAGGCTGTATATTGTCCCCCAGCTCATTTAACTTATATGCAGAATACATCATGCGGAAGGCTGGACTGGAGGAATCCCAAGCTGGAATTAAGATTGCCGGAAGAAATATCAACAACCTCCGATATGCAGATGATACCACTCTGATGGCGGAAAGTGAGGAGGAACTAAAGAACCTTGTAATGAGGGTGAAAGACGAGAGTGCAAAAAACGGTCTGAAACTCAACATCAAAAAAACTAAGATCATGGCCACTGGTCCCATCACCTCCTGGGAAATAGAAGGGGAAGATATGGAGGCAGTGACAGATTTTACTTTCTTGGGCTCCATGATCACTGCAGATGGAGACAGCAGCCCCGAAATTAAAAGACGCCTGCTTCTTGGGAGGAAAGCAATGACAAACCTTGACAGCATCTTAAAAAGCAGAGACATCACCTTGCCAACAAAAGTCCGAATAATCAAAGCTATGGTTTTTCCTGTAGTGTTGTATGGAAGTGAGAGCTGGACCATAAAGAAAGCTGACCGCCAAAGAATTGATGCCTTTGAATTGTGGTGCTGGAGGAGACTCTTGAGAGTTCCCTGGACTGCAAAGAGAACAAACCTATCAATTCTAAAGGAAATCAACCCCGAGTGCTCATTGGAAGGACAGATCCTGAAGCTGAGGCTCCAGTACTTTGGCCATCTCAGGAGAAGAGAAGACTCCTTGGAAAAGACTTTGATGTTGGGAAAGTGTGAAGGCAAGAGGAGAAGGGGATGACCGAGGATGAGATGGTTGGACAGTGTCATCGAAGCAACCAACATGAATTTGACACAACTCCGGGAGGCGGTGGAGGATAGGAGGGCCTGGCGTGCTCTGGTCCACGGGGTCACGAAGAGTCGGACACGACTAAACGACTGAACAAACAAACAATATGGTTGTTCTGTGGTGAGCAAGACACTGCTAAAATACTTACAGGGAATCGATGCAATGTTTGCTTGAAAATACAGAATTTCTTACAACTCAGAAAGTGCAGTCTATGTTAGCAGTGATACCCATTCATGATTATTCATCCATTTCATGACTGTAGTATAAATGGGTGATTTCTTCCACATGTGAAATGGTCATCACAGATCAAATCCTGCAAGCAGAGCTTCCCAAAGTTACCTTAAAACACAATTTGGCAAAAGGTAGCTGCTCCATTGCAGCTGGTTGGACATTGTAATCGAAACTACCAACATGAATTTGACCCAACTCCGGAAGGCAGTGGAAGACAGCAGGGCCTGGTGTGCTCTGGTCCATGGGGTCACGAAGAGTCAGACACGACTTAATAAATAAACAACAACCTGCTCCATTTAAATGAATGAGACTGGGTTTGATAGGACCAAGTTGCTTTAATGGGATTGTTTGCACAAAGTATCTATCAATAGAGTGGGTTCATACATTCAGCCACTGTGAGCTATCAAGTATTGAATAAGCACTCAACATGAATCCAGGAGATGTGCATGCATTTGTGAAAAACTATTTAACTGTCCTTGCCTTGTACATTTTTGATTCCTGCAGTACATCAAGCCATTTCAATACTAAAATGCACAACTAACAGAACTGATTCTAGTATACTGTACAATAGAAATCTGGAATCCAAAAATATAATGTACAGAAGCCATGAGAAAATTTTATCCTCCTCTTCCTATACCTAATAATTATATAAACAATATGTTATGTTGTATTGCTCCTTCTACACTGGTTTTCTGTGACACTTTTATTCATCCAATTTTGCAAAGCATCCCTGGAAGAGATGATGAGTACTATACATGTTATCTGCTGGCAGACCAGTGTCCATCAGTAATGATTAAAGTGGCCTGTTTCGGTGCAGCAGCATTAGTCTGCAGGCGAGAAATGGTGCCTTAATCCTCTAGATATATACATGTATGTATGTATATATGAATATGTATGCATTGGGGGGGTGGAGATATGCTCCTAACAATTATTTATGGAATTTGTCTCCCTAAGAGTCTGCCACACATAATGCATATTATAGTTGTATTGATTCTGTTTATTCTTATGCAGTTGTTCTGTGTTATTGACATCTGATCTGTTGACCATACAAATTAAAAAAATGCAGTAGTAGGGAATGAAGCACATTTGAACAATGAGCAGAGTTGGAAATGAACTGGGAGCTGGAAGGGCATCAGTTTGGTTTCATCCATCTCAGAAGATCAAGGGTCCTTGAGAGGCTGCCCCTTGGTCAGGGTGGGGGGGGCGGGGGGGCAGGGCAAAAGAGGAAATCAATCTGGTCCCATGCATCAACCAAAGAAGGAACAGTTGCAGGGAAGTTGTTTCATCCCTTTATTCCAGAAAGAACACCTATTGAACTTCCAATTTCTTTTTTTTTTTAAACAAAAGTATCATAGCATCTTTAAGAATACCAGATTGGTTTCTGAAGGAGTATCTATGCATACAATCCATTTTTTTTTTCAGATACATCTTTTGATATCCACCAACACAACGTACAACTCAGCATGCATTGTCTGGATTGGAAAGCAAGCATTTTAAAAAACCCCACAAGGTTACCTTTTTCCTAACTGTAACATTGATCTAGTGCTATGTCACTTTGAAATACATAAATATAAAAACAAATGTCTATCATCAAGGGGTCCACACAGGCTTTAAAATCATTGCACTTCTAAGTGAATTGGCACCTTGGCACTCCAGCTTCTGATTTTTTCAGGTACCCCCATCAAATAAAATAAGCAATTTTTCCTCCTATGGGTTTTTTGGACTTTTGTAGAGAATTATTTACCACTGTTATAAATGCTATTTTTGTTAATTTTACTTATTATTTAATGCTGAGGTGCCAATTCAGTTAAAAATGCAATTATTTTTAAGCAGTAGTCAATATACAACACAGCTTACAACTGCAGTAAAATTGTCCCAGGAGGATGCAAACACTGACAAAAAAACCACATAAATTTTAACTGATGTCAAACCCCCCCCCCCACACAATCCAGCTTGGGATTCATTTCAGCAGTGTAGCCGCACCCTAATTTGTAACTAACAACTGTATCCGAGTTTGTTTTTGTCTCTCCTCTCCTTTTCATGTAATTTAGATTGTAAGTTTTACTATTCATCTTTGGAAAGGACTATGAAAAAAACCAGAAGGTAAACAAGTACTATAAACAAACAATAGTAAATCAAACAAAACCAGGATGTTGTGTTATTTAGGTCAATCCTATGTCTGTTTATTAGAAAGTAAGTCTATTGAGTTACAATGACTTACTGTTAAGACGTTTGTGTACAGGATTGTGTCTTCCTAAAAGCTGTTCCTTTGTTTTTATCTCCCAAGCATAAGTAATGCAGGGTTTCCTGTAGAATGCTTATGTGAATGACAGCGTACGCAAGGCATGTTAGAGGATTTCCAAGCCACCAAAGCTAGCCGCATTGTGCTGCATTGTGCCCCTCTTTATTATCATCCTCTAACCCTGCACATATGGTCATCTTCCATTCATCTAACTGATTCCAGGGCCTTGGAATTCAGCATGACCCCTAAGGGCTATTCTAATGCAATCAGTAGGAATACTATATCCGAAGCCAGCCCCAAATCAAAGGCCTGGCCAAAGCTCAGGATAAATTGCAGCTGTTATAAAGAAATCACCTTTTCACCTTGGCCCTCATATTCTTTCAGTTTACAGTCATAACTCAACCAGCCCAGCAGCATTTGTCATTCATAAACCAGCTTGGATAAACAAGACTGATGGATTAACTAGTCACATGTAAAGAAATCTGAGAAAGTGAAAAGCTGCAGACAGAAAGAGAAGGATTAATTTTTAAACTTTTTCTTTGAGGGAAGAATCTATCTATCTATCTATCTATCTATCTATCTATCTATCTATCTATCTATCTATCTATCTATCTATCTATCTATCTATCTATCTATCTATCTATCTATCTATCTATCTATCTATCTATCTATCTATCTATCTATCTATCTATCTATCTATCGGTAGTGTTTGTCTTGTGTCCCACCTTTCTTCCAATACTGGGTCCCAAAGAGGCATACGTGATTAAAAATACAGATATAACTAAGATCACAATGAACTGTAGTGTTAAAATACAACAAAACAAATTGCATTGAAATCAACAATTTATTTTAAAATAATGTGAAATCCCATCTGAAGGGCAATTGAAAATGCACTGTGCTCTCTCCTGTTAAAAGGCCTCTCCTCAGCAGAACTCCTCAGCCAAATCCTTTTGGGATAAAATTTTATTTTTCTGCCTGTAGAAAGACAAGGTGAAAAGAGAACCAAGCCTAGGAGTAACTTGTGAGAAGGTGCGTTTCAATCTTATTAGTAAGAGGTAAGTAGTAAAATCAAGAAATAGTGAAGCTCTTGAACAATAAAGCAGCTAGCAGGGAGTGGAAATTTCTAACAGCACCAACAGCAACTGACCCATTGAAAATGTCTCAGTATACAGTGATGTCTTAGCTTGGCACTGTAATATCAGAAATCATGATATGAGGCATACTTTATGGTAGAGGGAGTGCCAGAGTTGGGTGCCACCATTGAAATGCCTCCCTGGGAGAATCACATGTGGCCCTACGAGTTATTTCTTCAGCCTATGCCCCCTCCCCCCGCACCATGCCTGGGCTACAAAATACTGTAATCTTTTGCAACAAATGGTATATAGCCAATCTTGCAAGTGGCAACCTCCCAATTAAATAGCTTCCTGGCCTCCTTTAACATCAACAAATACTCTCTCACTCTCTCTCCCCCCCCCCCCCCAAAAAAATCAGGAACAACTTCCAGTTTATTCTTTGGGATTTTAGTATTTTTGGTGCAGTGCCTAGAAAATCGCTGGAGTAGAACATTGGCCTCCAGACCAACCCAACTTCCTTGTGCCAATTCAAGAGAATGGATAGCACAGTAGAGGGACAGGCATGCCCTGCTCATTGAACCATGGATAGGTTTACAGGAAGGAGGAGCAAGCCTTCAGCCTCCAGAACGGATCTGATCTGTGAGCTGCATGCACGCCAAAATATAAGGGGGGGAAAGAAACCATACCATGGGGTGCTGTGCCTTACTTAGAAAGCATGATATCCAACATGCTTTTAATTCAGGATCACCAAGGAGTAATTTTAAAGATACAGTATAATAGGCCCATGGACATAGTTCACTTTTTCAAAGTTCACGATCACTATACATCTGCATATTTTTGGAAGATATGTTGTTGCTACTGCTGTTGACTGTGTTGATCAGAGAACTGCCTATTTTGCAATACCAGGAGTTTGGGAATTTCATCATTACTTGTCGGCAAAGAATGATTCCTCTTAATTTCATAAGTAATCAGTAGTCAGTAGCTTCAGTCTTTGAAGTGTAGTAAAAATCTGCATTTCAAAGGCAAGTGTCTGGTCTGTATTTATGCATATGTATGTTTTTTTAACTTACCTCAAGCATTGCCAGCTATGTGATAAGGCAAGGGAAAGAAGGATGGAGAGAGAATGAAACAATCTATTCATCCTCAAATCCTTGTTCGTGAATGGAACTTAATTTGAGATAGGGTTGTTTTGAATGTCCAAGATTCCCTCTTTGTTCTGTTAGCACAGACTAAGGATGTAGCTATCCGGTAAAAGAGAGTGCTAGTGTAACACCTTTGAGTTCTATGGGGCTATTTGTTTATTTAGATATCTATTGATGAACCTAGCACACACAATTTCACAAAGTGAGTCTCTTCTTATGCACAATTATATACGAGACAACAACATAATACTACAGTTTGTGTATCCAAGCCCTTGACAACAGCACCAATACAGTAGTTGCTTGTAGAATTGCAGAGTTCAAGTGTCCTTTTGAATTCAGATTCAGACAAAAATCCAATACAGTGGTGCCTCGCATTACAATGGTAATTCGTTCCAGCGAAATTGCTGTAGAACAAAAACATCGTAAAGCAAAATTAAAAAGCCCATAGAAACGCATTAAAACCTGTTTAATGCGTTCCGATGGGCTTAAAACTCACCTTCCAGCGAAGATCCTCCATAGGGCGGCCATTTTCGCTGCCTGTCTTGCAAAGAATCCGTCCCTAAACACAGCAGGGAGCCATTTTATCTACCCAGCGGCCATTTTGAAACCGCTGATCAGCTGTTGGAAAATCGTTGTTTTGCGAAGAATCGGTTCCAGAAACAGGGAACCGATCATCGCAAAGCGAAATTCCCCCATAGGAAACATCGTTTTGCGATCGCAAAAGTGATTGCAAAAAGTTCATCGTAATGCGATTTCATCGTTAAACGAAGCGATCGTAATGCGAGGCACCACTGTATATCTTCCTCAGCTGGGTTGGGTATACATAACACAAAAGAATCAGCTCCACATGCACAACCTTCAAATCCCTAGATCAAGTTGGCATGGACCTTAGCAGTCTAAGTAGCAACAGCAGCTCCAGCATCTTCAGCTCCACCACTCTTTCTGATTCAAGTCTCTTACTCACAGCCCTGTTCTTTCTTAGTCCCACCCCTTTGGGCTGAATATTTCATAGACCACGTGTTCTTTCAACCACTGAGTCACGCCACTGTTGGTGAAAACCAAATCAAAATCACATGTGATGTGCAGATGTCACTGATCAGATCTGACAACTCCCCATGGCTACGGGAATTGTGGAGGGGGGAAAGGTCTGCTATTGTCTGGGCAATCTTTCACAACATATTCCCAGTCCGAAAACAGTTGCCAAAACATTTAAACAAAACCCATTATTAAGGTGAAATGTCTGTGAAAACAAAGAGAAAAAATCATAAAAAGGCAACATCTAGTACACCTCCCCCCTCCTGTAAATAACACAATAACTAGTCATATCAGGCGGCTTGCCACTGCTCCTTATAATAGTGTTGTGGCTTAAGGTGCAGGAGAATCCAGCTACCTTCCTAATAAAGTTTCTCCATTCCTGACTTAAACAAAATAATGGAATTCTTAACAAATCTGTGGGTGACACAAAGTTGTACTGTCACATTGGGGGAAAAAACATACAAATACTTCCATTGCATAGACCATGGGAAGAACCAACGGGCTACAGTTAGACAAGGCCAGCTGCTAAAGGCAACCCCTCACTGGATAGTACGGTTGGACAAAGGAATCAATTACCAAGGGTGGTTGTGGCCTTCCTCTAGAGCAGTGGTTCTTAACTTTTGTTACTCAGGTGTTTTTGAACTGCAACTCCCAGAAACCACAGCCAGCAGAGCTGATGGTGAAGGCTTCTGGGAGTTGCAGTCCAAAAACATCTGAGTGACAAAGGTTAAGAACCAGTGCTCTAGAGCACTGGTTCTTAACCTTGGGTTACTCAGGAGTTTTGGACTGCAACTCCCAGAAGCCTTCACCACCAGCTGTCCTGACTGGGGTTTCTGGGAGTTGCAGTTCAAAAGCATCTGAGTAACAAAGGTTAAGAACCACTGCTCTAGAGCACTGGTTCTTAACCTTGGGTAACCCAGGTGTTCTTGGACTGCAACTCCCAGAAGCCTCCACCACCAGCTGAGCTGCCTAAGGTTTCTCAGAGTTGCAGCTGAAGAACATTTGAGTTATGCAAGGTCTGGAACCACTGCCCCAGAGGTCTCCCTCTACACTTCATGCTTTAGAAGGCCACCAATCCCTGACCAATTCTACAATCTTATGTTCCTACTAATATTACCGATAAAGAAAAATATATATATAGCACAGTGTGTCATCCCCTACAGGAGGATGCCTGTGAGATTTCCTGGAAATGTGTTCAAGCTGGAAGAGTTAACTGTAATCAATTGTAATTAATTATAACAGGAAGTATACTCATAATTAACAAAATGGAAACCACTAAATATTTATAGGATGATAAGGGTATCAGTCATCAATATGAATGTGTAACAATGTGTTTCTATTTTTAAATTGCAACTGAGTAATATTATAATTAGGAAATGACAAAACCTCATTTTGGATTAGGAAGGGGGGGGAAGCCCAAATCCAAGGATCACAGCCAATGCAATGTATCAATTGTCAATAAATGGGAGATCAGAGTTTTCCTGTATAAAGCAGTACTGTCAAGCAGCTGTGTTACATTAACTGACAGCTTAGGTACAACCTACATAGCTATCTTTGAACAAGAAAATCTTTTGATAAAAATTTCTATCATTGCTACACCTGGCAATGTAGTGAAGAAGATACAGAAATTGTGTTGGAGTTATTGCAAACTCAAATGCTGCCTTTAGTAAGTTTGGATGGGAGAAACCTTTCTGGACTGGGGTGACTGTCTATCCAGGTGATCAATCGTTCCTTCCCTGCCTCTGAATTCAAAGAGAGCCATGCTTCTCTGCAAAGAGGTCACTCTCTCTCTTTTGTCTTTTGGAAGCAGTTGAAGGCTGTGGTTGCAAGCAGTCATGTTTGTTAGTTTTGCTGTTTGATCTGTTCATCTGTAAGTAAAAACATGTTTTTATTCTTTCTACTATTAATGTCTGAAGGTGAGTTGATGAGTAAAAGGGATGAACTAATCTGGGGAATTTGAAGTTTTTCTGCTCTGTGAATCCCTGCATGTCTGCTGTGCAGCTAGAGGAATTTAACCAGAAATTCAAAACTCTGCAATAGTTTATTGGGGAACCTGAAGCTGTGTTGAGGAAGTTGGGTTAACAGAATTTAGCAAAACATCACCTAACCAGGTTGTTTAGGTGACGTTTACAATCAAATAAAAAAGAAGTACAAATTGATTTTTTCTTTATTCAGTATTTGCAGGTAAGATATATTGTTCATCAGCTGCTATGTAATGTGATTTTTGTGAGAGATATTGGTCTGTGCCAGCAGAACGAAGAGGGAATCAAAGACTATTTATGAAATAACTGTTAAAATTGAATTATTAATAATACTTGTTACCAAATCAAGAGTAAAAATTATTTTTGAAGGGAACTGTCAACAAAAATATGAAAATAGGTATGGATTAATTGTACTCCAAATAAGATTGTGCATGCATTTAATGGAAATTTTTTACAAGATGGTTGGTGGGTAGTATTTGACACTTTTGAGGCTGACTAGGATTTTAAACTAAGTAGGATTTGAAATAAGCGGTGTGTGTTGTAAAGTTAGAACTGCTGAATAGTTCAGCAGTTTAGGTAAGAAGCTGGGAGTTCAATTCTCCACTGTGCCTCCTTGACATGGGCTGAATTTGATGATTCACAGCTTCCCTTCTAGCTCTAAAGTTCTAAGATTATTTATTTATTCAAGTAGTTCAGTGAAAGCAGAAATGTAGTGCATTTTCAGCATCAGGAGTTCATGTTAACATTAAGATGTTATAAAAATGCTGAGAGTAAAGATTAACTTCATGGCACAGTGGTTAAACTACAGTGCTGCTATGGCATTTCTACTCACACCTTGAATTCAGTCCCAGGTTCATGTAGCTGGCTTGAGGTTGACTCAACCTTCCATCCTTTTGAGGTCAATAAATTGAGTACCCAGCTTGCCAGGGGGAAGGGCAATGAGTAGCCTGACTAATTAAATTAACTGCTCAGAGAGAGCTTTAAGCACTAAAAGCAGCACACTTTGCTTTTGCTTTAACAGTATTGTGCTAGTCATTTAAAATAAGGATTCCAATTGCTAATCTGTTGAGGTTTATGCCACATAACATTTAGACCTCAGAAAGCCTACGCCTCAAAAGAAGTGCACCTCCTGGACTTTGTGTTTCTCCTCCTAAATAATCCTGTTGATTTGTTCACATGGCCTATCATCTAGTCTTGAGATGATAAGGAAGTGAAAAAAAATGCTTATGAAGCAGGTGGTGAGGAAGAAGAGCTTTTGGTATTTGTTTTCTCATTTATTCTTTGACTGCCAAATGAGCAATCGAAGAATAATAGCAGGAGAAGAGGCAGGAATGGCTTATGAATCATCATCATCATCTTGGAACTGCAGAGCTGGAAGGGGCCCTGTGGATCATCAAGTCCAGCCCCTGTCAAGGAGGCCCAGTGGGGAATCGAACTCCCAACCTTTGGCTCTGCAAACAGATGCCTAGACCACTGAATTACCACAGTATATAGTGGGAAAAGAGCCCCAATGAAGGCCAAACTGGACAGTTCAGAGCGGGGCTTTCTCAAGTGGTGAAAGACAGATGCTTACCATAGCATGTGTTCCCTTGCAGTGAAATCTTACACTCAAGCAAGCTTTGTGTAATTATTGATAGATAATCATGAACTTAATTTGCAAATCTGATTACAGAGTGATACATCTTTGAGGAAGTCATGTTGCTGAAAGAAAATTGGGCTAATCCCAGGGAATACACATTTCCCTTCATTATTTAACCAACAAAGGTAACCTTGAGTTTCCAACAGCTGGGCAGGGCTGTGAAATGACTGCAAATGGCGAAGTCTCTTCTTCACGGGGTTGCTGAAACTCAGAGGTGACTTGATGGCACATACGTAACTTCACTTCTAAATTGACCCTGAAATACTGAGTTTGATAGTGGCACAATATTCTACTTTTGTTTCACATACAACCACTTCCATGAAACGTACCATTTAGGGGGGAAAAGAAATGAGCAGTTAATACTAAACAATAGTATACTGAAGGCCAGTGGGTGTCTAGCTCAATATAAGCTCAGAATATACCGGAATAGTGAGGGCAAGTTAGTTGAACTGGGCTGTTGAAATGTCACATCTTTATCCTTTCTCTCTTCCTTCATGCATTTTATGTGGAACGAATTAACACCTGAAATCTGCCTGGCTCCCTCCCTGTCAATTTTAAATAAATCATTTAAAAATCTGCTATTTTAGCAAGATTTCTGACAGAATTTGAGGAGATCGTTGAACCTATTATCTACTAATTTGTTTTAGTTGTTAAATGTAAAGGTAAAGGTTCCCCTTGACAATTTTTGTCCAGTTGTGTTCGACTCTAGGGGGCGGTGCTCATCCCCGTTTCCAAGCCATAGAGCCAGCGTTTTGTCCGAAGACAATCTTCCGTGGTCACATGGCCAATGCGACTTAGACACGGAACGCTGTTACCTTCCCACCGAGGTGGTCCCTATTGATCTACTCGCATTTGCATGCTTTCGAACCGCTATGTTGGCGGGAGCTGGGACAAGCGACGGGTGCTCACTCCGTCGCGTGGATTCAATCTTGCAACTGCTTGGTCTTTTGACCCTGCAGCACAGGCTTCTGCGGTTTAGCCCACAGCGCCACCACGTCCCTTTGACTGCCGAATGAGCAATCAAAGAATAATAGCAATTGTTATTATTGTCATTTCAATGTTGTGAACCACCCAGAGTTGTCTTTCATCAAAGGGGTGGTATACAAGCCAACTAAATAAAATAAATAAATAAATATCCTTGATTTGAATATTTCAGCCCCTTGTTTGATGGTGTTTCAGCACTCCTTTTAGTCTTGAGTAAGAGCTTCCCAATTGATATAGTCAACATTAAAAACTTTCAAGGTTGCCTTCAATGTGTCCTTGAATTGTTTATTTCGTCCACCATGTCATCAAGCCCTTGTAGCAAGCTTTCCGCAGCCCTCTTTCCATAGAAGATACACTTTGGGGAATGGTTATCTGGCGTCCTGACTATAAGGGCAGCCCCCTGAAGTTGTTTCATGCAGGACCTCATTTTCTTAACATGGGCCATAATTTTTTCACATGTCACAAAATTCATATGAGTGCAGGATGGCTTATTTGAGAATGCCATCATTCAAGTTCTTATGTCATAATTTCACTGAACATGCAGGAAGTCTGGAAACATTGCATTCACTTTAATGAATGGGGAAAGGCTGCAGCTCAGTGGTAGGGGACATGTTTGCATTCGGAAAGTCCCACGTGCAACTTTTACCATTTCCAAATTCCTGCTTGAAACTTTAAGAGCGTCACCACTAGTAATTGTCAACAAAACTTAGCTAGATAGGCCAATGGTCTAAAAGCAGTACAAGGCAGCTTCCTTATGCATGCAGTTTGATGCTATGATGATTATTTTAATTTCTTGTACACCTTTTGCTTTAAAAGTTCTTAAAAAGACTCCGGGCCTCTTACAGATAGGATACATGAAAATTATAAACAATTAAACTGCATATGATATGAAGGTTCAACCTTCCTGCCTCTGGGAGCAACAATAGTGACTCTCTGATTTCATGCACCAAAGATTCTCCAGGAGGGAACTAGGACCTGGTTTTTCCTGTTTCCTGCAGCTCAGTGGATCAATGTGCCTTGGTTCTTTAAAAGAATGAATTGAAAAAAAATGCGCGATGAAAACAACAACTAACACAGTTTAAATGCAGTGGACATTTTAAACCATTTGCTATTTAATTAACATTATACTTTTATATACACTTTATAATGTTACAATAGTCTTCAGTGTATTTCTTAAGATGTATTAAGTAGTTTTTTTATCACAATGTCATCTACTGCTTTTCATGCTTTCATTTTTAAAACTTACATAGAATCTGCTATGAATGAAGTAAGATTGTTTATTAAAGCTATGTAGGGTGATTCTGAATGAATCGGCTGGCATGTTTTCTTCTCTTTTGTTTGTTGCTGTTGTTGTTATGTACCATCAAGTCACTCCTAGATTTATGGTGAGCCCATGAATGAGGAGTCTCCAGAATGTCCTGCCCTCAACTGGACTGCTCAGCTCTTGCAAACTCAAGCCTGTGGTTTCCTTTAGGAACTCAGTCCATCTTGTATTTGGACTTCCTCTTTCCCTGCTGCCTTCAACATTTTCCAGCATCATTGTCTTTTCCAGAGAAACCTGTCATCACATGATGTGCCCAAAGTAGGACAGCCTTAGTTTCAACATTTTTGTCTCCAAAAATTTAAGCTTGATTTGCATTAGGAGGGTATCCATAAATCTTTTCTCTGGCACCGCATTTCAAATGAATCATTTTTTTCCTGCCAGCTTTATTTACAATACTGACTAGCTTTCACATCCATACATGGTGATTGGAAATACGACAGTGTGGATTACCTTTGTTGTGTTTAGTAATATAGTATCTGTCTGTCTGTCTGTCTGTCTGTCTGTCTGTCTGTCTGTCTGTCTGTCTGTCTGTCTATCTATCTATCTATCTATCTATCTATCTATCTATCTATCTATCTATCATCTACAGCCAACATTCTATTGCTGGTGTTAACTCAAACAGGATAACTTTTGGTGAGGAACTGCTGCATATTACAAGAGCAACATAGACACCGTTTGTTGTGTGATGAGTTGTGTGACTCATTAACAATCACAACAGATGATGTTGTTCATAACACGTGGCAATGTACCACCAAAATGTATGCCATTTGTGCTACACTCGTAAGATGATCTTGGCCTGTCTAATTTTTAGATTGAAATTACCTTCTCCTGAGTGCAAATAATTCTCTATGCAAACTTATCGCCACCTTCTGCTCTGCATAACACCAGGTAGCCTGGTTTGGGACTCCAGCTGCTGCAACATACCTTTTGTGTTTTCAATTTAAAGCTTCGATAGTTCACATTAATGTGGAACGAAATACACCACTCATGTGTTTGGGAAGCAGATTTTTCCTCATAAAACCTTTGATAGTTTAGCCATCTGCTCAGAGTGAAAGAGGCCCATAAAAGAGGCCCAAATAAGGTTAAAGGTCATTTGCTCTATGGGTCAAGGGGGGGGAAACGGGAAAGGTTGGCTATAGTGGACTTTACTAAAATCTTGTCAGTAAGGTTTTTTTCCCTTTTTGACAAATTATGGCACATTCCATGGCTTTTGGGGGAAAGCATTTGATTACAGTGGGGCAGAATGTAGTTGGTCTTTACAAAACTTGAAAAAAAATGCATGTGCTTAAAAATGTCCTAGAAGAATATAAATATCTCACTCCAAAGTATTTACTAAAATTAAATAATTCTAGATCAGCTATTTGATGAATTTTATACCACTGTTCACCAAGCTGTGTTATGTAGAAAGCACATAGAGTTTGACCTCTGAACCTAACCATATATTGTTTTTAAAGTGGCCCTGAAGGAATTTTTTTTTTTTTTTGTAACTCCTCTTCCTCCTCCTTCCCCCTTTCCTTGGTTTTAAAATGTAATTCCTATTATGCCCGGACTGATCTTTCTTGTTTACTGCTTTACTTGTAAATGGCTGTGGTAGTCAACAACATAATGAAATAATTTAGTCATGTGCTAAGACAGCATTGTCATCAACTGCCTAGAGAGGTATGTTTGGAACTGTGTAACATCAGCACAAATTTACACATGAGAAAGGCTCAACACAAAGAAGAAATGTTCACAATGTTAAATGCTCCCTTCCTTTACCATATAGAGAGAAAAATTTTATTTCATCTTAAAATGTTCACAATTTGGTTGCAATCATTACCATGTTTATTTCAAAATATATTTTCCCCAAATTGAGGGGATTTGCTTCTGTTTGACAAAATGGGCATATAGTTATCTATTCAGAAGGCAGATTAATTGAATTTTTTTTAAAAAAATAAATCTCACATGTGTGGGCATGGCATTATTAGTACTTATTGCTGATTATTTGTAGGACTGTAGTCTTATATATAGCAAATTTCTGACCTTTCTGGCATCACAGTCATACAAAAAGCATACTGTGGGGTTTTTTCCCAATTTAGTGGGGGATGAAAACCTTGAGATTACTGTATTTTGGAATAAAAACTAAGAAGAAATGACAGGTTACCCACCTGTAATTGTAGCTCTTTGAGTGGACCTCTGTGATTCACACCCTGGATGATTCGCGCCTGCACGGAGCCTCATCGGAAGATTCTAGAACTTCTGCGGTAGCAATAAAACATTAGAATATGCCCCTTCCCACCTGTATAAATACCTTGGTGCCAGGCATCCTCTTTCAGTTTCTTTCAACTGCCACATTGAGAGCCTCATAATTCTACTTATGTGAGTAAAAGAGAAAAAGACTTTATTCTTGATTCCTTCCTGTTATCATATTCTAATGAGTGCTCACTGGACGGACAGATCCTGAAACTGAGGCTCCAATACTTTGGCCATCTCATGAGAAGAGAAGACTCCCTGGAAAAGACCCTGACGTTGGGAAAGTTGTGAAGGCAAGAGGAGAAGGGGACGACAGAGGACGAGATGGTTGGACAGTGTCACTGAAGCGACCAACATGAATTTGATCCAACTCCAGGAGGCAGTGGAAGACAGGAGGGCCTGGCATGCTCTGGTCCATGGGGTCACGAAGAGTCGGACATGACTAAACGACTAAACAACAACATGTACTATTAAGTCATTTCTGACTTATTGAGACCCTGGTAGGTTTTTGAGGGATCTGAGATGTTCAAGGGGACATTTTTCATTGCCTCCTCCCAATAAGTTTCCATATTTGAGCCTTAGTTCAACATTCTATCCATGTCACTATCCATTTTCTCATTGACTCAGACTTTAGGCAAATATTAACTTCACAAAAGTAGCAGGGTCCTGCAGTGGTGAAGAAGCATTGATCTGCACTGACAAGACCCAAATCTGAGTTACAACTTTGATGTGATATCTAGAATTTGGAAGCATTAGTTTTGCAAATGGCATCTCCCAGAATCTCCCAGTCAGCTGTGAAGGAGTTGTAGCCCAATGAAGTAATGTTTTCAAGTTCAGATCACTTCACTGTTCTAAATGTTATATCTTCGCCTCCATCCTGTCTCTTTAAGTTGGGAATAGTCATAGTATTCTGCATTAGACTGTTCAAGAAAGGATGTGATTTTGCTGTCATAAAAATACTATATATAGTTGTGATAGCCTTGATTTTGAATATAGAGTAGGCTGCAACTAGAGCACTTGGCAACATATAGTCCAGCAATCCTTACCTGCAATAAGGTGAATTTGCCTACATTTGCTTAATGCCTTCACAGGCAGGTGGATGAACAGTTGTATGAATGATTTTCTCTGTATAAGTATTACTTGCCTGGGAGAAAGGATGCTCCAAAGTTCATCATTGAACTATGCTCTGTACTTTGAAACAATACAACACCACCAGATCTAGCAACCTGGCTAGCCAGCTTTGCAACCAACGTAGAGCACAAAGAATTCTAAAAAGCCTTGAAATGAGCTGAGAGGGATGAACCTGGCTGGGGATCCCCATGTTTCTTTCCCTTGTGCTACAATGTCAAACGTCCTCAAATCCAAAAAGAAGAGATAGAAGTCTTTAGTGCCCCACTGAAACTCGTCAAGTCAGAATTTTCCTGCTATACTGGGTGTGGCCAATCAAGCAATTGACATAGATAACAATAACAAGATGAAATAAAAATAGGGACTCGAGCTGTTTGATTTGATTCTGTTTTCGGGAACAAGTTAGAACCATCATTACCTTAGAACTGCAGAGCTGGAAGGAAACGTGCAGATCACTGAGTCCAGCCCACATCAGGGAAGCACATTGGAGAGCAAGTTAGAACGCTGGAGCATAGATAAAACTCTCGAGATTAATACATCCTCCTTTCTCATCCCCCTAAAGGCAAAGGGCTTGATCCATCTTTGGCTGAGTAAGCTGGTCAGTAGGGCTGCACCTGCATATGAGTCTGCATGATTCGAACCCTGTTCTGCATCTGGAGCTTGGCAGAAATCAGGGCTTTGTTATAATCTGGGGCTGTACTGGGCAAAAAAGTAATTTCTAAATACTTTTAATGAAGCAAGCAAACACGCATGCATGCATGAGTTTCCACCCTGAAGCCAGACAACCTGAGGGCCGAAGCCCATGTGAGATACATGTATCACCTGATGCTCATTTCTTGAGATCCGTGTTATAAAAAGTCTAGATCTGATGCTGGGTTATTAAGGTGAATAGGATGAATGGAGACTGGTTATATATAATTGTGTTTGTGTGACCCTGTCCCATTAACAAGTAGCCTTCTGGGTTTAAACAAGATCAGGCTTATAATCTTTCTCCAAGAACCCTCTACATGATTGTTTTGAGAAAGTGCTGAGAATTATTTGTTAGAGATGCCACAAAGGCCTCCTTGAACAGATATAGTTACTCTCAGGCTTCCTTGGTGAGAACAACTGACTACGAAAGCAGATATGCAATGAGTGTGATGCTTGTCAGATGAAAAACACAGTGCAGGGAAATATCTTAATCATGTGCTACAGGGCCTGAATCATATGGAGAAGGTATCAGATTCAGCTCCTTCTTCTTTCTTTTTTTTTTTTAAAGGATTGCATATATAGCAGGAAAGAAACTCTGACACAGAGTCTCTGCCAGCCAGTGTCAAGGATGGACAAAGAGAGCAAATTCCCACCACCCACAAACCTGTGAAGTTGCATAGGGCTCAAAGTCAGTCAAATTATTTTGGCACACTAGGCAGGAAATCCCACAAACAAGCCTCCCATTTATAGCAGTAAAAATACAATACATTAGATAACTATTATGTCTGCTTTTCACACTGCCAAAAATGTGCTGCAGAGGTGTTTCATTTTGGCAAACTCAGAGTAGACCATTGAGTTTCAGGCAATGGTGCATATACCCCTCCAGCAGCAGGTATCCGAGTTTCAGGAGAGACACTGTGTAGTTTCTTCACATGCTCACACACAAACACTTTTTATTCCCACTTATATAAAAGAGGAACTTAATTGAACTAATTGAAATGAATTTTTCACTCTCTAAACTTACAAATACTTCAGTTTGGTTTTAGTTGTGATATTATCAAATTTCAAAGAAAATTAGGAGGGGATGAAGAAAGAGGAGATTGTTGTTGTTGTTGTTGTTGTTGTTGTTGTTGTTGTTGTTGTTGTTCATCATAAGGACCAGGTTTTTTAAAAGGCTTGTAAACAGTGGAGGAAGTAATACTGGGCTAGTTGGACAAAGACTTTCACCTAGTAGAAAATGGCTTCCTCTGAACCCCCCAAATTAGATCAATTTCTCCTTATTCTGTAACATGTTTCTATATTTCAGACCAGCTCTTCACTATTACATATGTCCTACGAGCATATTTTTAAAATCTGTTTTCATTTCATGGACAAAGCAATTCTACAGTCTCTGCTTTGACAACATTCTCTTTGAAGGCACGCAATAACAGGGCAGATTTTCTGCTAAAGAAAACATTATTTTTCAATAAAATGTAAAGGGCTACTATTTGCTGCTTTGTGGTATGTGTGTTTCTTTGTATCCTAACTTTCTCTCTTGTGGGGCCCAAATCAACTTACAACATACACTTAAAAAAACAGGTTCAACTAAAACACACACAATAAATTACAATATTAAGACTATATTAAATATATTATCAAAATAAAAAAGATTGTAATCTTATCTAACTTTTTTTTTATGGCTGAGTGAGCCATAATGGTTCCCCAGTGAAAACCATTTCACTGTGGCCCTTTAATGCAAGGACACGTATCTCCAGAAACCAATTATGGAGTGAAAATAAAATACGGTGGTGCTTTTCAAAACAATGATCTGCAGGAAGACCAGAAGGCTTTGTCCATCTCCGCTGGTTGTGAGGATTTATGACTCTGCCATCAGGCATCAGAGCTACAAAAAGGAACAAAGAATGACAACAAGAGACAAGCAGAAAAAAATCACCATTTTGTTGTTGTTGCTCTGTTTGGGACTAATATTTCCAGAATCCTACAGCCAGCATTGCCACTATCAGGCACAGTTAATCCCAGCAAGGGGGGGGGGGTCCCATTCCTCTTGGGTTTGATGCTCACTTATTTCTTTCAGAGCTGTGGGGACCAGAAGATTGTTGATCATGACAGGTGTTGTTCTTATGGTTGTGCTGGGTTTGAAGCTTGTTTGCTTGGCCTTACAGTACTTGCATTTAAGCACCTTGTGTAACTGCCTATTCTTGCTAGTTTCTAATTTCAGCTATCTGTGTGGATTCCCCACCCCCCTGCCTCCAGTCAGTTCCCATCTCATAGATAATTAACTAAAAATGTGATAGAATCAATTGTCTACACTCCACAGGTCCCCACACACTGTAATTCAGGTGTATCTGGAAGCTCACTCTACTTTTCACAAGCAGTGTGTTGAGTGCTACGGTCCTTAGATAAGCACTCTCTGGAGGTGATGGATTACAGCAGCTATCATGCATAACCAATATAGGTACTACTGGCTGGAGTGATGGGAGTTGTAGTCCAACTACAACTCCCATCACTAAAAGAGGCCATAAAGGGTATATAAAGGTAATCTAGCACAGAACTGGTTGCACAAAGTGTACTCTACCAAAAATGCTTGTCTGAAGTCCAAGATCAGTGTTGTTGTTGTTTAGTCATTAAGTTGTGTCCAACTCTTCGTGACCCCATGGACCAGAGCACGCCAGGCCCTCCTGTCTTCCACTGCCTCCCGGAGTTAGGTCAAATTCATGTTGGTCACTTCGATGACACTGTCCAACCATCACGTCCTCTGTCGTCCCCTTCTCCTCTTGCCTTCACACTTTCCCAACATCAGGGTCTTCTCCAGAGAGATTTCTCTTCTCAAGGTCTATGTGTTCTACTTCAAAATAGTTAAGACTAGAAATGTATTATTATCAGCTACGAGCAACTTCCTCCTTGCTTGTAGCTGAAAGGTTGTATCTACATTTTTAAAATGAGGGACAGGCAATTTCCTGGGTCTTCCTTCCCACAACAGCCATGCCCTGCCCCTACTAGAACTGCAATTGCACTGAATCTGTGATGCAAGAAGGGTACAGAAGGAAGGGCATCACGTGGCTCTGTCTGAGTAGTAGACCCAACCTGTGTGGCCTTAGGCAAGCTGCACTGTCCCAAGATGTCTTAGGCAAGCTGCACTGTCCCAAGACAGTGCAGTCTGTCCATTCTGTTGCATCACACTATTTAGCTATGGTGCTGCTTGTTCTAGTGGCAAGGACTGTAGCCGTGTGATTTGTGCCAACAGCCAATATAGCAGTGCTACAGGAGCCAGGAATGTACGCATACTCACAGAATCTCAAAAGAAAAAAGAAAGAAAGGAAAAGAGCTAAATCCGATCCAAATTTAGTTCATTTGGTGCCTCCTCCAAAGCCGTCTTAGGAGCTGCATGTGGTCTGTAGGCTTCACCCTGCTCTCTCCTGTGTTAGCCCCTAAGGAAAGAAGAAATCCTGATCACAGATTCCCCCCATGAGGGAGCATGTTGCCTTATTATCTGAATTATAATTTAAGCAAAGCAAGCAAAAGAAAAAGCGTGCTGCTTATATACCGCCCCATAGCGCTTCAAGCACTCTCTGGGTGGTTTACAAGTTAATTATGCAGGCTACACATTGTCGTCCCCCCCCCCAGCGAGCTGGGTACTCATTTTACCGACCTTGGAAGGATAGAAGGCTGAGTCAACCTTGAATCAGCTAGCTGGGATTGAACCCCAGGTCGTGAGCACAGTCTTGGCTGCAGGACAGCGGTTTAACCACTGCGCCACGAGGCTCTTAATTAAAAGGAAGAGTCTTGCATCACAGATTTATTTTAGTGTGAACTTTCATGGATTACATTGACCCTTTTTTTTTCAGATGCAGACAGTATGGCATTTTGTGATTATTGTTATTGGGGTGTGTGTGGAATCAGAGTGAAAGGGGATACAGTAATTCCATCAATGTGGTTTTCTTTAAAGGTGGCAAAATGCAATGAGGATCCGTGGCTTGACTCCAGACATTCATTTAAATATGTACTTTGGCCTTTAATCCTAGTGAGCAACCAAAATAAATGTTTTTTTTATCTTTCTCTCTTTTTTTTGCATTTATGCATCTAATCCTTAAAGTCCTCCAAAGCATTTGCTTCGGTAAAATATCCATATGCAGTAAATTCCACAGGTTAATAATATACTTGGTGAAAGATTCTTTGCTTTTATCCATTCTACTGTTGATTGCCTTTCAAATGGAGTCAGGTGACCCTTCCTTCAGTTTTGTTATTTCTTTGTGCTGTTTGCAATTTTGGGAACAAATACTGTATTCTCTGCAGAGGCGCACAGACCCATGTACAGAAGAATCTCTATGAGTCTCAAAATGATTAATTAACATTAATTAATTAAGGCTCATATTCTATTAATCTTCATTTCTAATTGTGAAAATAAGCTGACAGTATTTATATTTGCTCAACCCAGACTCTCCCATCTATTCCCTTTCCCTCTCTTCTCTTTGTTATTTCCCCCATTGTCCGTTTTAGATAGCCATTGTTTTCTTATTTTTCAAGAATGTACTTAACTGTCTCATTGGAATCAATGGAACTTGTAAGTGCTTTAACTTGGCTTTTATCTCTTTTTTTTGCCATTTAGGGAAAATACCATCAAAGTGCTGCTTGCATGTGAGAAGGAAGCACTTATAGACTAACCTCATAGGCAGGGGGTTTGCAGAGTTCTGAACACAAAGCTTTTTCATTTGGATTAATTCACACAGTCAACTGTAAATCAAATATTGATTAGCAAGTTGTTGAAGTTAAGTGAGATTGGTACCTGTGCGTGCGCGCATGCATGTGAATTAGCTTCTCTCCTGCTTGACATGCTGCATTTTAATTTTTCGTAAACATTTTCTCCCCACAAACTGAGTTTTGTTGTTTATTGCTCAGTGGTTTAGGTCTCTAGCTGTGGAGTCAGAGGTTGGGACTTTGATTCTCCACTGGACCACCTTGATCAATGATCCTAGAGGGTTCCTTCCAGTTCTGCAGTTCTCAAAGGACTTGCAAACCAGCTGTGTCCTGTGTCCGAGAAGTCCTACAATTTGTGTTGCTTGGGATTTTGAGAGGTCCAGGTTCAATTGCTTTTGCTGTCCTGACATATGTTAGGTGATCATGGGCCAGGCATGACCCACCTCAAAGGGTTGTGGTGAGGAAAAATGGGGGAGAGGAGCCTCTCACTGGAAGAAAAGCATGTAACAATAATTGTCGTGAGCCCACCATTATTTTTTTAAATTTCATAGTTTAAACATATTTGACAAGCAACTCCCCTCAGCTGCAAGGATGATTCTAATCATTAGGTTAAAAGGCACATTTTCTCCATAAATCCATTTGCCTGTCCTGACTCTCCCCCCCACCCCCAATTCTTAGGCTGAGGTTGCTTTGAGAAAGGTTACCACTCCAGGTTACTGTAAAGTTAAAAAATGGAAAAGGTGAAGGTTAGATGTCTTACACCAATCAATCTCCATTCATTACTTGTGAAGCCTGATGAATTAGCCCACTTTGTCATCTGTGGAATATTAGTTGGCTTTGCCATTTTGCTCGCTCAATCCGATTTGTAGGTGCTTATTCTTGCACTTCTGACCTCTGGATTGGATTATTGGAATTCTTTGCTGACAGCTCTTCCTGATAAGGTGCTGCATAGGATTCTGCTAACCCAGCATGCAGTGGGGCCTAGGAACTGTTGCTCTGGAAATACATGGCCAGGCTTTCAGCCCTCCCAGTGACCTTTTCATAAATATAACTAGTCCCCTTAAAAACATCATAACATGCTATCCTGTTTCAAGAAGCTGCAGATGCACACACTCCTGTGTCAATTCTCAGGGCACAAACCCATCAGGTAACAGTCCCATAGGCAGACATTTGTTTGCATAGAGAGGGGTAGATATGTACCTGCCAGCCTCCTTCCTCATGTTCCCATACTCTAGAGATTTTTGCACATTTTGTGTGAAGATCGGAACAAGGATTTGTATTTGGTAGTAAGTGATTATAGACTTCTGGAAACAGAGTAAGGCAGAGTTTGTGATCAAAAGAACTTTGACCATCAATTGTTGTTGTTACATGCTGTCCAGTTGGAACCCATTTATGTGACCCTAATATGGCTTTCAAAGTAAGTGAGATATTTAAGGAGTGGCTCTGTCAGTCCCACACTCCAGTGAGTTTTCATGGCTGAGTGGGGATTTGAACCCATGCCTCCTATGTCCTAGTCCGTCACCCTGTCCACTGCACCACACTGGGGAAAGTAATCACCTGCAGCCAAATGTAATTGCGAAAACACTTTCCAGATCTATATTTATCTCCTACCTTTCTTTCCAAGACATCAGGTCAGTGTACTTGATTTCCTACCAATATCTTCACAGTAATTCTGCAAGATAGATTAGATGGAGAAACAGTCCAAGGTCTCTTGGAGAACTTCACGGCTGCATCAGGATTTGGCCATAGGTTTCCCAGTCCTACTTCAATAATCTAATCCAGTCATGTGAAACCTGCTGGCCTCTGTTTCCCATCTGAAGGGCAGCAGACTGGCTATACCACGTTGCTTTAGAAAGCACCACGCATAGACATGCTCCATTAAACATTGTGAGTTCAAAACATTACCCTTTGCCAGCAAACAACCATGCTGCTCTTGAATAGATGGTCCCGCAGTTTTGTTAAACTTGAACAGAAAGAAAAATAGTCCTTGTTACTGTGACAAAAAAAAACTAATTTGGAAGTGCAGTGAGAGGTCATAAAAATTGTGGATTACGTGTCATTCATTTGTGAGAAGTGTATGAATTTAGCTTCCTGGAAACGGGAAGGTGGAGGGGTTTAAAGAGTAGGTCCTTTATGATATTTTTTTCCAGGGTTATGGATACATAAAACAATGGGTACTTTAGGAGGACAGGAGCTTTGGGATTAACCTTCCCACACATTTGTGAGTAACCTATTGACCCAGTCAAAGATTTTGTGATGTTTGCTCTCAGTATGTCAACATTTCACCACCTATTTCAAAATGAAAACTAGAAAATAATCAGCTGCCATTATAAACCCGCTGTTTGCACTGTGCAAGCTAGCTAAGCATTAATGCCAGAAACCTTGTGCAACAAAATTGAGTGCTTCAGCCTCGAGTATCATGATGAGTTTTGAAAAGTTCAGTCGTTTTGGAAACAATCCTATAGCAAAAATACAAGTTGGACATTCCAGAAGTAAAGATCTGTGATGGCACAGCTGAAAGTACAGTAAGTCATGGTGATGATGATAGAGTGGCATGGCTTCTTCCTGCAACGCTGGAAACTGCCTTATATTGTGTTGGATCCGAGCATTGATCCATCTAGCCTAGTGTTGTCAACTCTGAACGGCAGCTCTCCAGGGTTTCAAAAGAAGTACAGCATCTTGTTTATTCTTGTGGGCTCCCATCCACATACTAACCAGGGCTGTCTCTGCTTACCATGCAAAATTAGATAAGATAATGAAAACCAAAGCATTGAATATGAGTTGTACCATATGCCGGAAAACGGCCTGGGACATGAATATTAATCTGCATGGTGATGGGGCTGGTATCAGGTAAGGACAAGGATGGGTGTCAGATTTGCAGGGATCTTGATAAAATACGCCTTGTCTTTTCCACACTGATGCATAACAAGAGACACGTGTTTGGGGGATGAGGGAGAAGCAGTGGTAACCACTCTAGAGCTGCCATTTACATTTATTAGAGTAATTTGGACTGAATGAAGCTGCATTGCAAGTGCCATGAGAAATTTAAATGGTGGTTGACTCCCAGATATTATTAGTCAGGCTGGGTACAGCCAGGGTAAAAGGAGATTCTGCCAAGATGGGGGGCCTGCTAGCTTCCTGATAATTCTTCCTGATGGAACCAGGCTTGATGTTAGGCAGATTCTGGAGGGACTCTGCATTGCACCCATAAGTCAGAGAAATGACCCAAACAAGCAGAAATCCAAGCAGACTAAAGCAGCAAAGAAATCTAACGGTGCTCAAAGCATGGTACAGTATTATGTTAGAGCCAATCAGAATCTCTGGGTCATCTGTCATCTTATATAAATGGCAGCCCTCTGTTTGAATGCACCCTGTATCTAAAGGCTGGTCCTACAGGAAGTGTGATTTAAAGACTTAAGGAGAAGGAACAAATAAGGCAATAAGTAACTAAAGGTGCCCATCAACAGTTGCTCCCTGGACAGACTACTGACATAGAACATAGATCACAGGTTGTGATCCATATTTCCACATTTACTCCTATACAATTAGTATATGCAGATATTATGCAAATCTGTACACTAAGTTATCCTCTGTCTGCTAACAAATGTGTCCTTCTTTTGTGTGTGGTGTATGAAGCTTCCCTCCCCCCATGTGTTTTTAGAAGGGCTTCTACTGTTTTTGTCCCCTGGCTTTTAATTTCATATTTGTTTCAGTCTGTTTTAATATTGTAATAATTGATTGTGAGAGGCTTTTAAAAGTTTTTTTTATACTTTTTTTTAATACGATAAACTGCCTCGGATATCTTTGAGGAGAAACGCCGTATATATTCATGTTTTGAACAAATAAATAACAATAAGTAGATGCTCTCCCTATGATATACTGTATGAAATTTGGCTCCAGTGCTCCAAAATGGGTAACCCCACAGGGGAATAGATGGAAGCAGATCAAGCAAACAGGCAAGGTGGCTTCCAGACAACAGTCATGGCCAGAGATCTATATGAACAAGAGCCATCTGGAGGTCTCAACCAGCAGCCTTCCTTCTTAAAAAATTTGGGCCCCGCACCTATCACTTGGTGAACAATTCAAGCTGGGTCTCATACTTCTGCCTTTTCTGTTTTTCCCTCTGTGAAGGCGGAGTGAGTAATTTGTATCAGGAAATCAGCATGAGAGGGAGTTAAGCCCTCTTTCCCTGGAACAGTGTCCATCCAACCCCCAACCCCAACTGCTTTTAATAACAAAAGAAAAAAGACATGGAAAGATCTAAGTACAGAGCCTCTGTTCCACATATAGTTTGGCCCTTTAATTTGGGGAAGCATCCTGTAAATGACCAAAGCATGCAACATCTACCATTTGTAATTACTGGCCTGAGGTCATGAAAAGAAATGAACGCTGCTTGCTGGTTAATGATCAATTTTGACCAATTAGTTGGTTAAAACTGTGGAGTTGGGAAAAGAATGCCAGCACAACCAGAATATAAGAGATTTTTACCTGGTTAGACATTTTCTTGAAACCTGCTGTTTTGTCTTGTCTACCTAGCATTGCACCGTCTCAAAATTAGGTATTTGCCCCCATAAAGAATAAATGAAATGTAAAGAATAAATAAATAAATACACAAAAAGTGTTATTTGGAAGCAACTGGATATTAAATCAAGCCAGTCACATACGAAAGGAAACTTCTGTGATCAGACATATTCAACATTAAATACAACTTGGTTTACTTTATTTATTTTTAATATGTTGCTCCTTTGTTCATTTATAAGTGATCCATTGAATCTTTTCACCCATAAATGCCTTGAGATAGCTACTTTGGGGGTTCGGACTGGTAAGATGGCTTTTACACGGTTACAGATGCCAGATATCAGATTTTCCAATACACACTTTATACTGGAAAAAGCAAATAGCCCTTTTAAACATGCATACCATTCTGTGGCATACTAAATCCAACATCAAAAGCAGTCTTATCTTCAAAAGCCAACAAGTATGTTAACAAGTTAAAGCTTAAAACACAAAGACTTTACACTTTACTTTTCAAACAGAAAATAACCCTTTATAACATTCCTGGTTAATAAATCAGATGCTTTTATGAATGTTCCGAGGACAGCTGGGCTGATGTAATAATTGGCACCAAATTACTTGAAGTTAAGTTTATGCAATTCATATTTTAAGGAAATCCTATTATAGAAAGGTCCGTCCTCTCCTCCTATGTGCACATCCACCAGAATTTTCTTCCCCTCCCCAAACTTTGAAAAGTGGCCAGCTGGTGTTTTGATGTCTAAGAAAATAGCACTTTAAAATGCTAGAAATCCAAGGGACACATGGATATTGGCAGGCCTTTTGCATTGTTAAATGACAGAATGGTCTGCAAAGGGTAACTCATTCCAAAGTTTACTGCTAATTCCTGTGGATCTGCATCATAATTGAACAGCCAGATCCCTATTTACAAAAGAAGGATGTGGTGTAAGAACAAACAGTACCTACAAAGTGCCCCCACAACCCAAGACATTGGGGGGGGGGGAAAGAGTCCAGAAGCTTCCCAAATAATTACTGAGTGGGCTGTTTGCCAATCTCAGATACATTTATTTTTATGTATTCATTTTCCAAAATGTTTCCATTATCCCCACACTTGGCTTTTACACCTTCCTGCCGATAGTTTTTGTGTTTATTTGCCAAGGGAAGAGTTTTTGGCAAATCTTCCCTATGTGAAAAACCAAGCTTAGTATCAGCTTAGCAGTAATAACCCTTTGGAAGTCCCCCCCAAAAGAGGTCAGTGGGGGTGGGGATAAAAAAAAAGGTAAGGGGGGGCATAAATTTGACACAAAGAAATTAAGCCTGCCATAATGTCTGTGTTTCATGTTAACAGCCGGCTCTATCCTGCTGTGTGGGCCATAATGCTCTATCACAAGTACTGTCAGGGGCCCATGCTGAGTAGCTAATTAAAACAATTACAAAGACAAAGCAGGTATGGATGGCATTCGGAGCTGCAAACAAAGAGATAAAGATAAAGAGAGAAATTATCAATGGCTGATCTCTTCAGTCCCTCTTTTTGAAGTGGGGGACAGTGGTCCCCCAGAAATAAAAGAGAGTGATGAACTCATATTTAATCGAAATCAGCTGGGATTGGCCACATTTCTGAGAATATGGCGTTTCTGCATAAATTTGCGAGTAAAAACAGAAAACATCTTATGCCAAGTCTGTGTAGAATTTAACACGGCCATTTCTGGAATAGAACAGCAGTGTATATACATGTAGACCTTGGAAGTTACTTGTGAGAAATAAATTTGTTAGAATTCTATTTTCAAAGACCAAAAAGTAAAGTAGTTGGTTGCTAATACTGTTTTTTAAAACCATCTCTCTACTTTTCACCTTCAGAAGTTAAACAAAATAAGTAGTTTGAGTTACAAAATACATACTCCTCCTGGCCAACTCATCATCATCTCAACACCCCAAATAGCAGAATATTCAACATGAGCCTGCATTTGAATCATGTGATATTCCTTCTCCCCATTCAATGCCACATCCAAATAATTATAAAAATAAGTAAAGGAGCAGATGTATCCCCCATTGTTAAATTGTAACATGACTGAATTTTACCTTTATTATTGGAGAAAGGAATTAATTGCATGTAACCTGTTATTTGTAATCAACTAGTTATTGGGATAGAATGGACAGAGTGTCAAACTATGACTCAGGAGGCCTGGGTTTGAATCCCTGCACAACTCACAGATCGTGGCAATGGTAACCTGCAGTTTTAGAAAATGAAGTGAAAGTTTCTCTGAAAGCACTATGAAGAAATAAATCACAAGGGGTAGATGGGATACGAGTAGAATAATTCTTCTTCATTTAACTTCAGAGCTGGAAGAGACCCTATGGACAGTTGAGTCCAGCCTCTGTCAGAGAGACACAGTGGAGAATCAAAACATTAACCCTGGCTTCACAACTAGATACCTAAACCACTGAGTTATCCAGCAGTTCTGTCAAAATCCTAACTAGAATATGCCAACAAATATGGAAAACAAAACAATGACTTACAGACTAGAAACTTTCAATATATATCCCAATCCCCAAGAAAGGAGACACCAAATAGTATTTTTCAACATATCTCCCAATCCCCAAGAAGGAGACACCAACTACTGTGTTTCCCCAAAAATAAGACAGAGTCTTATATTAATTTTTGCTCCAAAAATGCATTAGGGGATGTTTTGTTTTATTCATGTACAACAATCTACATTTATTTAAATACAGTCATGTCATGTTCTTCTGGTTGCTGCACAATAGTGAAGGGCGGGGTTTCACTTAACTGGGGCTTATTTTTGGAGTAAAGCTTATATTATGAGCATCATGAAAAATCATACTAGGGCTTATTTTCAGATTAGGTCTTATTTTCGGGGAAACAGGGTATATGATAATTGCGCTATTTCTCCATACAAGTAAAGCGATGTTCAAGGGTGCTGCAATAAAGGTTGATGGTCAAGTTGTTTAAAAAGGAAGATGCATTCAAGATCATATTGCAAGTGCATTAATAACTACAGCAAAGCCTCAAGAGAAGCTATGGATTTATGGAAAAAAAGGGTGTCCCCTCAACACTTGATTGACCTGAGGTATAACCTGTGTTGTAGACAAGAAGCTACTGTTAGGACAGAATATGAAGAAACATTAGGTTTCCCCTTGGAAAATATGTCAGACAAGGGTGCATTTTATTTCCCTATCTGTACAATATGTATGCAGAACATGTCATATGGAAAGCCAGACTAAATTCAGATGAAGGAGGAGTAAAAAATGGTGGAATAAACATCAGTAATCTAAGATATGCACCATCTTACTGACACAAAGCAACAATGACTTGAAACTATTTTAAAAGAAAATGCCAAAGCAGGATTGCAGTTGAACATAAAAAGAAAGATCATGACTAGACATGGGGACAAATTTTAAAAAAGGATTGCGATATTCGTGAGAAATTGCTGATTCATTAAATATTCATCCCTTCATATTAGTCAGTTCCAGAAACCTCGACAAATACGAAGGGATGAATATTTCCCCATTTTTATTTGTCTCCCATAGGAAGGGATTGCCTATGGGCCTGCCAATCAGCTGATCGGTGGCCTGATAGGCAGCCACCCCCCAGCTTATGCCCTGCCCCTTCCTCTCCCTACCTTAGCCGCTGCCACCATCCAGTGCTGCCAAGATCCTGCGCCACCCGCTGCAGTAGCCTCCGCAGCCATGGCCTGCAGTAAGGGAAACCGGCTGCCCTTTGCAAAAATGGCTGCGGCTTCATTTAGGGTAGGGAAGCTGCAGTTGCTATCTTTGCAAGGGCAGCCTAGATTCCCTTAGCCTGTCTTAAGGGGATCCAGGCTGCCCTTCGCAAAGATAGCCGCGCAGCAGTGGGGGTGTGTGTGGGAGGGGACAAGTTTTTTTTTTTAGTCTGTCTAACCCACCACGAATACACAAATAAATTTGTGCTTCATTGGTTCATGGGGGAGCTCCGTGCTTTGTGATTTGTCAACTTTGATGGATCACGAAGCAGGACGAATCACCAAAATGCTGATTTGTGCCCAACTCTAATCATGACTACAGAAGAACAAAACAGTTCAAATGTTGATAATGAAGAATAACGAAGAAATTGTAATTGTTAAAGAGTTTGTATACCTTGGCACAATCATCACTCCAAATGGAGACTGTAGCAAAGAAATCAGAAGAAGCCTTAGACTAGGAACGGCAGCAATGAAGGAATTAGAAAAGATCATCAAGTGTCACTTAGGCCAGGATCATTCACATTATTGTGTTCCCGATTAGGATGTACAGTATAGGTGTGAAAGCTGGCAGTGAAGAAAATCTGATAGGAAAAAAAATTATTTGCTTGAAACACGGTGCTGGAGGAAAACGTTGCTGGACTGCCTGGACGGAACACCATTACCTTCCCACCAAGGGGGTACCTATTCATCTACTTGCATTTTTACATGCTTTCGAACTGCTAGGTTGGCAGGAGATGGGACAAGTGACGGGAGCTCACTCCGTCGCATGGATTCCAACTGCTGATCTTGCGACCTTGCAGCCCAGAGGCTTTGCGGTTTAACCTGCAGCATCACCATGTTCCAGCAGCAGGACAAGAGGAAGACCCAATACGAGATGAATTGGCTGTATAAAGGAAGCCATAGGCTTGAGTTTTCAAGAGCTGAGCAGGGCAGTTGAAGACAGGACATTTTGAAGATCACTCATTCACACGGTTGCCATAAACTGGAGGTGACCTGATGGTACGTAACCACAACCAGAGTGAGGAGGATGTAGATTTTAATTCTTACTCAGCCATGCAGTGTAGTGGTTTGACCGTTAGACAAAGACTTAGAAGACCCAGGTTCAAATTCCCACATAGTCGCAAAACTCACAGAATGACCTTGAGCCAGTCATATTCTCTCAGTCTTAGTTAGGTCACAGGGTTCTTATGAGGGGAAAGGAGGGAAATGAAGTCCAAAGTCTTGATCTCTTTGAAGGAAAGATGGGATAGATGGCTATTCTGAAAGAGGTTAATAACTTTAACTCTTGCTTGATTCATTATATAGTTCCTGTTTAAAAAAAGTTTGGGAAAGAAATAGCTCTGTTGTACAGTACACACAAAGTGTCCCAGATTCAGTCCTCGATATCTCCATTTAAAAGGGTCAGGTAGTTGGTGACCTTGGCTGGCAACCCTGGAGTCTGGGATGGTCTGCAACATTTTCCTACCTGTGTCCGTCCGTCCGTCCGTCCGTCCGTCCGTCCGTCCGTCCGTCCGTCCAACCAACCAACCAACCAACCAACCAACCAACCAACCAACAAAAGTGAAACAGCATCTCTGTCCAAAATCAGAATGCATTGTAATCTGTACCAGTCACATCAATTTGGCAACTGTAGTAAAGAATCTCACAAATATCTCGTCCTGGTTGTAAAAATAAAACCATAATAGTTTTATTATCTAACAGTTCTTCGCTGCCCTTAGATTACACCTGGTGTTTGCTGTCCAAGCTGGACACTTCACTGTATCTAATGGCAGGGCTGGGCTTGTTTGCAGAGTTTATGAGTAGACATTACTCCTTTGGAATTGTGTAGTTCTGCAGCCTTAGGTATGAGTGAGATTGGGCCATTGCTGCCAGCCAATAATACTTGAGTAATGATGGAAGATGTAGTCATCTGACGGGCTATCAGGTTGCGGGAGTCTATGCTATATAATTACTCTACCATAATGTACCACAGGTAAACCCTGTGGAAAGGAACAAAAAATTCTATTCATTTCATTAGGGATTGTGTGGGAGAAGATAGCCCGAAGAGGTGCAGGCAAGGGGAGGAATCTTTGCATTATTTACTGCCAGGAAAATATTTAGGATCCAGTAAAGACTATTAACAACTGACTCATCACTTCTTTATTCCTCATGTTTATAGCTCTTTGTCAGCAGTGATAAGAATTATGTTTCCTGCCATATTCCTGGATTTAACATATCCTGTGCTAAATATTCATTCCTATTAATGTGAAAATCAGCAATATTAAATGACAAAGCACATCATAATTGTGCAAGCCTTCCTCTTATTTTCTTTCTTTCCAGAAATCATGTAGGACAGAGCAAAATGAGAACTAGAGTGGTATAGTAGATAGTCAACTTCTGGGTTTAAACCCCTTCTCAGCCATGGTGAATCACTGGGGGATGGCAGTGTCTTACATACCTCAGAACCCCTGTTACAGGTGCTATAAGTTAGAAATGAATTGACAGCACATTAAGTGTAAAAAACATTTTAGGCAATTGCTACAGAATACTTCAATAAGAGCATGAAGCCAGACTTATGAAAAAAAAATCCTATATCAAGCAAGCATTATAGAGGTTCTGTATCTTCCAAATGACAGGATGGATCAGCTTCAGGTTTTTTAAAAAAATGTAGCAGGAATCATTTCTTTTTCAAGAAACATTTGAAAATGATTGCTAGATTTGCTATGAGCTATAAAAAAAAACAAGTAGAAAATCAAAATCATGGGGTATGGTTGGGTAGGAAGGTTTTTTTAAAAAACAGGAATCGTTTTGACCAGATAAGCAGGGTAAAAATAAATAAAAAAATTATAACTTCAAAAGTATTTGCCTGACCTTCTCCACATTTGGTGTGGAGGAAATCTGTGGTGTCTACTAACGTTCTGCCAAATATGGTCTCAATTCAAGAATGTGCTCAGAGAAGTTGTCATGTTTTTGTTAGTATTGCAAGTTACAGAAGTAACTTTGCCAAGCTCTGATTCAAAGTGATGTTGTCAATATTGGACACAACTGTGTGAAGAAGCAGAAGCTAACTTACGAAACTTCATCTGCTTATTTGTCAAGATAATTCTCTTCTCCATATGGAAGAAGATCTCTGAAGGGTATTAGGGAGAAGTTTTTCACATCACCTGCTATTTGGAGATGCTGAAACTCAGGACTTTGCACATGCTCCACTATTGAGTGCCATAAATTGCTCCACCTCTGAACTACATATAGCCATTCTCAGTGTAGTGTAGTGACAAAAGGTAGTGTGGCCAGTTCAAAGGTCTGGTTATATCATGTGATAATTTCCATCAAAGAACAGGCCATTGCTCTGTCATCTACTAAGGACCTACTTTTTGAGGGGGTGATCCTTGACCAAGATGCTCTCAATGAGCCCAACTTGCTTGAACAGGTCCACATCCTCCTCGTTGAGATTGCCATCACTGCATCAATTCACTTGTCATTTTTTCCCCTCAGTCCAGTCAACACACCACTGCTCAGGGAATGTGCAGGATGAGCAGTGACTGATACTGTACCTGTCATTGGTACAATGAACAGACAGTGATAGCAAGGGTCATAAGGAATGGTGCTCAGCAGTAGGCTCCTTAAGGTGGTGTGGCCCATGGCAGCAATAAGTGACTTTGCCTTTGGATCAAAGGGAGGGAATTTTCATGTAATTAAGTACAGCACTGTTCAATGGAATGCTTTCACATATTCACCTGATGGCCATCATGCCCATTCCTTGTTTTTGCAATGGCCAGTGTCATTGTGAAATACTTCCTGCTCTATCCTTTTTTAAACTGGCAAGGTGTCATAGACTTATTTTCTGCAAAACTAGCTAGTCTTCATCGTATGCATTGATTCATGGCTTCAATATGGCTTTGGGGGAAAAAGCCTGTCTCCATAAAATGCAGCAGAGCAGGCACTCAACAAGATGAGTCATTGGCTGAACATTTGTAGAGACTTCTGCAAACCGTACAATGACTAACTGCTGGGCATAAAGCTGCAACTGTAACTCAGGTGACTAGCTGAATATGTGTATTCTTACGTGCACAACATAACTTTGCCAAGGGTGGGAATTGTGCATACTTTCTAGGAAATGTATTCTCGAAGGCTTTCACAGCCGGGATCTGATGGTTGTTGTGGGTTTTTCAGGCTCTTTGGCCATGTTCTGAAAGTTGTTCTTCCTGACGTTTTGCCAGTCTTTGTGACCGGCATCTTCAGAGGAACAGGAGTAGGAACAGAGCATGGACAGAGCTCCTACTCCTGTTCCTCTGAAGATGCCGGCCACAGAGACTGGTGAAACGTCAGAAAGAACAACCTTCAGAACACGGCCAAAGAGGCCGAAAAACCCACAACAACTTTCTAGGAAATGTTCAGGTCCTGACTCAACCTCCTACACTATTTTTGAAACATTTACTGCAACTCCTTTCCTTTTTCCTTTCCTTTTTCCTTTCTCTTTTCCCTTTTCCCTTTCCTTTCCTTTCCTTCCTTCCTTCCTTGTTGTCATGTACTCTTTTTGTAATGGGGTTATTCGCTAAAATTTATGAGCAAATTTACTGAGCTCCAGTGCAGTGTAATGGACAGAATGATGGATTAGACTCAGGAGACATTGGTTTTGAGTCCCTGTTCAGCCATGGAAACTCACTGGGGTTGGGTTGGAGTTGATAAAACTACTCCTTTGATCTATCATCTTGAAAGATCTGTTAGGGTTGTTATATATCAGTTCTGATTTGATGGCATATAACACCCACATTGTTGACTGGACTTCCACGTTTGCTCTTTGAAGGGAAGAACAAGTTGTTTTACGGTGCTATAGACCAGTGGTTCTTAACCTTTGTTACTCGGATGTTTTTGAACTGCAACTCCCAGAAACCACAGCAAGCACAGTTGGTGGTGAAGGCTTCTGGGAGTTGCAGTCCAAAACTCCTGAGTAACCCAAGGTTAAGAACCAGTGCTTTAGACAAATAGTAATGGGATGGCACTGTTGCCTCTGCTTACATCCCATGCAAGCTTTCCTGGGTTTCAAAATTAAAGAAAGGCCCTTCTCTTAGTCAGGCCATCATCAACATGTCTACTGAGGACACAAGAGAGGGCCTTGGTAATGGCTGCTCCCAGTCTGTAGAATTCCTGTCCAAGGGAGACAACATTGGGCCCTTCCCTGCTTTCCTTTCACCAATAAGCAAATACAGTTCATCTCAGGCAGGCTTCTGGCAATAGAATACAGCTGCAGAGGAAGGATCTTTCAGTAGGGGATGCTTTGCTTTTTTAACTTTTGCTTTGTTATGATGTGACCGTGAATGTTTTTAAAATGTAGAGTTCGGGAGTTGGTTTTAATATGTTGCATTTGGTTTTCACATGATAGCCATACCTTGTTTTTAGCTAGATGCAGTTTTTAACCAGTTTTGAGCTCACATGGGCCCCTGTATTGGGAGAAAGGCAGCATATTAAGTAAATATATAAGAAGATGATGCCTCCCACCTTTATTCCATATACAGAAGCTAACTGGAGTGACATTTGTATCTTACTGGAATCCTAGTGATAAAATGGGGCTTGTTGGATAATTGGGGGGGGGTTGGGAATTTGATTTCCCACTGTGCCTCCTGCACGTAGAGCCACCCTGTGTGACCTTGGGCAACCTGCACAGTCCCAGGGAGCCCCCAGAAGAAAGTAACGGCAAACTACTTCTGAGTATTCTTTACCTTAAAAACTCTGAAAAGGGTAACCATAAATCAGAATTGAGTTGACGTCATATGATTATTATTAGTATTCAAAATACCTGAGGAAAGCAGGCTAGGTTATGGGACACAATACAGAACAATCACACCACAGTATGCCGTCTTACAAATGTGAAATATCCTCAGAAAAATGAGTTATACTGAGTTGGGCCATAGCTTCATTTATTTATTTATTTATTTTTATTTATTTAATTTATATGCCGCCCACACTACCCAAAGGTCTCTGGGCTCTTCATCAGTATGTATCCAGAGTATTTTCTTAACACATGAGATCTTTTCAATCACCGTAAGAGTCCAGGGACTGGCCATGGGACCTTTTTCATGCAAAATACACGCACTGACATACTGAAACCATGAATATATGTGTACAATGAAAATGCATTTAGACAAACACAAACACCAGGTTCTCCTGGATTCAGACACCATGATAAATAGACTGTTGAAAGAACGTCATTGCTTTGTTCAGACATGTCTGTTTATAGCTGGAATGAGCAATCAGCATGTATAAACTAGCTGCTCATGAAGAGTAAACCAGGGTTTCTCTGGAAACCTAGTTTATTGCGACATCCAAACCAAGTCTTTCTTCTTCCCCTTACTCAAAAGTGATACATTTTGTCAGGATTTTTAAATTATTATTATGAGCCCTTTCAGCTAACCCTATTTTGGAAAAGTGGAATATAAACAGTTAAACTATATGGCGAGTCTCTGTGGATTCCTATGAGAGTGATGCAAGAGATCTATTTACATTAAAAAATACATTAGTTTTTTTTCTGTGTGTGGTCTTTTTTTGGGGGGGGGGGAATGTTTCTATACTAATTTCCAGCAGAAATACTTACCGTATCTGGGAAGTTTAAAGAACAAATTGCCGAAACAATAACAAGAGTACAGTAAGACAGAAGGAGAGAATTTATATCCTCCCTTTCTATCTACATCAAATCTTTATTTCTGTCTTTATCTCTAAATAGTCAGCCAAGACTAAAATACACAGTCATTACACAAAGAAATTAAAAAAATGTTACCTCACAAAATACAGTCAGAGACCTTGCTGAGGAATTTGTATCAGTCTTTGATAACAGCAGTTTATTTAGTGAAATGTATTTACCAGGCATTTCATTGTAATTTAACCCTACCACTAGCATAGCTGGCCCTCTTGTTTTCCTCTTTTACCATGGTGGGCTTTTGTTTCTTTATTCAGAGATTAACTGATTTTTGGGGTGGAACAAGGGTGTGGGGTGGGTTGCATTTATTTTTATGCCAGGTGGACTGCCATGAAGGAGGAAGTGCAAAGTAAAGAAGGCCCATAAAATTAAGTAGGCTTAATAAATGTCTGGAAGCCCAGTCAACTGACATCAGCACCTTGTCGGCCACTCATTGTAGGAAGTGGGAGATGTGTTAAGAACAACTGAGTGTTTCCTCTTTTCCTTTCTTGGCCTCCCAGCAACCGCAAGGAAATCAAAAGGCCAAGTTAGCTAGTGACATCTTAAGGTAGAGATCAGAACTGGCAGGATGGCTGGATTGAAGAGATTCAGATTTTGTGTTCAAGACACATTGTCTATTGTCAAAGGTAAACAGAGAACAGTTTAAGCACCCAAGTATTTATTATTAGACTAACATATGAATTTCTGTGAGTAGTTGTCCATGCATTCATTTTGTAAGAAAAATTAAATTGTAAGTAATGGAAAAGTATGTCCCTCAGAATGCTCATTTAAAATTTTCCATAAAATGTACAGGTTTGTTCGTTTCTTTGAAAACCAGTAATTTATTGATAAATTATTGTTAAATTCATTGATAAATGGATAAGTTCAATGTACCTCGGTCAGAAGGAACTTGGCAGCAATATAACAACACAGCTCAGTTGGCTGGAGAGCCCAGTCTCAGGAATTCAAATACTGTATCAGTGTGGGAGTGAAGCAAGGGGAAACCACCTGGAGCATGTGTGGTTGATGGACGTCTTTGGACGTCCACATCTATGGCCTTGGGCAAGCAACACTATTTCAGACAGAGACTAGAAAGAAGGTCAGGAAAGCAACTTCTGAGTCTTTTGTACCTTGAAAAGCCCAGAATGGTCTCTATAAGTCAGAATCACTTGATGACATCATTATCGTTGTTGACGTCATCACCATCACCAGAATGTCTTGTTTTAATGTAAAATCACATTTCTAGGAGTCATCTAGGAGCAGAAACTGATTCCTCCCCATAGTAAGGGAATGCCATTTCTTTTGAGTTTTAATTCTTAGGTCTTTGGGGGAAAGTCCAGGAAAGTGAAATTGTAAACACATTTGATAACGGCACAGGAGCAAATTCAATAGCATCATGGTTTGGAGGGGGCAGACCAGCACACCTTTATTGCCAGAAGTGGCCCCCTCCTGCACTCTACCTGGTGATTTAGCATGACATGTGCATGCCCCTTGAATGCTGAATGCTTACATCTTGAAAAGCTTGCTGTAATGGATACTGAATGAAGCTTTTGTAAGGAGATACCAATTAATCACATTAGATGTTAGAAATGATTAATTCTTAGGTCTTTAGGGGAAGAGTCACTCTCTGTGCATTACTGAAGGGTTTTATTTTTCAAGAGGTAAGCATTTTAATTTGACTGCAAGCAAGCTGTTGAGAATTATACAGGCTGCTCTGTTATTTTACTATATATCAGTTTGCCAAGGCATAAGTATTTACATATGAATGTAAAAGTGAACTGTCCACCAAATGGCCATAAAAGCTATTAGCAAGGAAAGATAATCAATGAGGAAATTATTCCCTATAGAGCAGTTTTCACGCAAAGCCATCACTGGAGAGTAATTTTACTATCATATATTCTTATTTATCATCACCATCCCATTCTGATTAAAGCCAACATTGTTTCACCATCAAGCTGGATTTGAAACATGGACTCAAAACCAGTACTATACTTTTTAAATATATATTAGAAATTGAAGATGTATTAAAGACCCCTACCTCCTGAACATTCTGATTTAGATGTATAGAGATATTTTTTAAAAAACCACTTAAAAGAAGTACAAAGCTCGCTTAACTTCAATATACATATGGACTGAGCGCATCCATAGAACATTCAGAAATTTTATAAAATTCTCTGGATGATGAAAACCTAACAGAAGTTAACTTCCTTAGCCCTGAGGAGATATGAAGGAAACATGATGATCATGACCTTGCAAAAATGGCAGTCCTCTGGCTCCTAGCATGGGATTCAAAATGGCCATTTATTCTAGAAATTGTAGTTTCTGATTCCCATTTTGGATGCTAACTCCTATATCTGGACTGCACTCAAGTCATTTAATGCCTCCCATCCAGGACAAAGTTCTGACCAACGAAACATCTGTTTTAGTTTCTCTGGCAGTTGAGGAGAAAGGCAAGCTATATCTCGTAGAGTTGAAAGACTCTTGGGTGGAGGCCCTTAAGATGTAAACTGATCTCCTTTACCTTTCCTGCACTTGATTTTTTAAGGTTCTCATGCAGCAGAAGAGGAAGTTCATCTAGTTTGAAATGTCTGTGGTCAAAAGACCACATCAAGCCCCTTGCCTCATATAGAGAGAAGTGCCTGCAGGCATTGAGAACGGTGTGGTAAAATTATACTGTTTGCAGCCAAGGTAAGCTCTTTTGGTGTGGCTGTCTAATGAAAAGACCAACAAGGAGGCTTGTAACCCTTCTTTGCACACTAATGCAAAAACTGTAAACTTGGGTACCCAGTGAGGTGAAGAGGATAGAGTAACGGCCTAGGACTCAGGAAATGTGGGCTTGATTTCTCAGCTGCCATGGAAACTCACTAGGGTGTGTATGGAACTGGTAAAACAGTTCCTTAAATACCTCACTTGTCTTGAAAAACCTATTAGGGTCACTGTAAATCAATTCTGACTTGATGGTACACAATAGCAAAGCAAACAGTGGTTATCAAAGAAAAAAAAAAGCCTGCCGCTTGCAACCACAAGCCTAATATTTCTAAAAGATTACTTAGGGGGTGATCACACAGGGAATTAAATCATAATTTGGGCGGCTTGTGGAATGATCGAGTATTTCCCAGCTATCACACCATGTACAAGGAATTGCATTCCTGCTTTTTGGTACGATTCAGCACACTCCTAATTATCCCATTGTATAGCCCGTGCTGATGGCTAATTCATAACCAATTGGAGCTGTAGATTGTGTTAACCAAGGACACAAGCCTGTGACATATTAGAAGGGTTGTAACATTAAAAGGCAGGACAGAGAAACCCCCTCCTTTATTTTCATCTTCTTTCTTACATATTTCCCTGATGCAGCACCATTCTAATACCATACAAGGTTGATTCTTTCGATATGCCTTTTACTTCATTCAAGAAAAAAAAGAGGGAATCACCATGGCCCACCGAATGACTACTATGGGAAAAAGGCGGAGAAGACTATATTAACTTTGTGGGTCCTGTGACCGCAAGACAGTGCAGCTCCAGCAGAGCCCCAGCTGAAGAGAAAGGCAGGAAAAACAAGGTAATTTACTTAATTTTTCCCCTTGTGCTACCACCACTGCTACCTCCTTACTCACAGGTAACCTTGCTCGTGAATAAACTGTCAATCCAAAGACCTGTGTGGATCCTTCTCACAGGAAAATAAACATGTCCAATGTGAATGGAAGAGTCACTCAAGTGAGAGATAAAATAGATTGCCCTGAAAATAAAAACCTTTTAAATGCGAAACAGACTGCTCCACATTCCCATCTGGACAGTCCCACAGTTCCATTTTGGGACTGCCAACAAGGTGTCCACTAGCAGCAAAAATCTTCCCCACTAGGTCACTGTAAGTTGGAACCAAGTTGATGCCATGCAGTTATTATTGTAGCAGCACTTTTCTTCAGCTCATAAAGCAACCTTAAAACAGCCCTCCAGAATCAGTGCCTTGAAACCTGACACAGTATTTGCGGTGTAGAAAGCAGCGCTTGAACATTTTCGCCCAGGTTATCTTTCCTGTTTATCTGATATAATTGTACGCAAGCCAGTGTTTTACAGGCTAGCCATCACAATGGCGTAAACATACTGGTTTCCTACTATTCAATAAGTGCAATACAGCTTGCTCTGAGAAAGTGAAAAGCAGGTAGTGCGGTTAGAGAACCTCACGTTGTGGCATTACATTCCTATGTGGCTGTTCAGTGAAATGTAGGCACACGTTTGGGTAAAAGCTCCCCCTCCTCACAGAACACAGACACATTTGCCTGTTGTGTCAAACATTCTGATTTACAGAGACCTATACATTCTGTATAATGCATAACCATTTTCACACAAGCCCTCTTCGCATGCTAAACAGAAGAGAATCCAGCACAAGCCAAACCGGTTCTGGTTTGTGTACCTCCTCGAAAGTAATCTTCTTTGCCACAACAAATCAGTAGCACGGTAGAAAGTCACATCGAGTGCTTCAGAAATGATCAATACTTGCCTCTTCAGGAAAACATTCATTCACAATGGCCAAAATCCTACTGGTGTTCACATAAGCTGTACATAGCTTTCTATGGCTAATTGAGACGAATGATGAGGTGCAGGGGTGCATGCAAAATAGACACACCTGTGTATCTTATCCACTAGCTGCAGTTAGCTATGGCAAATTATATAAACTTAATGAAATCATTAACTGGAGTCCAGCCAGCGTATCCCATTTTTCCAAGATGCAGCATTTTAATTTTTAGTAAACTCCAAAGAAACTGTTGAGAGGTCCTCGCCTAACCTTTACCTTTATGTTGAGAAACGGGCTTTTTTATGCATGTGCCCGAGTCCATTAAAACATCCCATGAATCTTTTTAGAAGACCTACGCTATGTCCAAAAAGCTACACTGTGTACTATTTAAAGAAAGAAACTTGTACTTTTTAATTCGTCATTGCTTTCTGGTAGACATCTCAGCATACCTTTCATTATGAAGAAGTTGCTTCTTCTTCTTTTAACTTAATGTTGAAGCTAGAAAGCCACAGTAGGGTTAAATCTCTCACAGGAAGCTCCAATTAGACTGCCAGCCGCTATGCTTAAAAGTAAAATGCTTCATTTGAAATCTCAGCTTGAGTTCTAGCACCACCTATAGATCACATAAAGTAGTTCATACTCTTTTAGACCAATTTTCTTTGTGGGCCCATTATAATGTAACAATTACTACATGAGTCGCAAAGTGCCCACAGCCGATTTGTACTGAAAGACTGTTCTGCTGATCATTAGAAACAAATAAAATAATATGCATAAAGTGAGATGATAATACTGGAGATTGCAAAACATGCCTCACCTTCTCTCCAATGACAAGGTTGTTCAGCTGCAACAGAAAATGGTACGTAGCTCAAGTTTGTATGTAGCTCAGTGTTTTAACATTCCCTCCCCACCCGTCTTGCCCAATCCTGGTAGCCTCTATACCTGTTGGCCTACAATTCTCACTGAAATTGGCCAGAAATGTTGGGAGTTGTGATCCAAACATACAAAATGCTCCAGACTGCAAGAGATTGCACTGGATTATACAACTGTTTGTGTTGCTTAAAGATGTTGTTTGTGTTGCTTAAAGATCCTTCCTCCCTGCTTTAAGATATTTTCCGTGCTTTTTCTTTCACTGGCTATTTCTTTAAGGCTAAAACTTCTATGTAGAGCAAGAACAGCCGAAAATACAATATTTACCATGATTTTTCCAAGTTTAATTGCCCTGAAACATCATTGTAAACTAAAGGGGAGATATAGAGTGAGAAACAGCAAAGATGACTTGTGTATCAAGACTGGTGCCATGAGTGATAACCATTCACAGGATCTCCTACTCTTCCTTACGCTGCCACCGATCCTGACCTCAGCAATACTAGTGAGCTTGTTACACAAGTGTTATGCTCTGTAAGTGTAGATGTGCTATTTCCAGGAAGGCACAGGGAACGGAAACACACAGCCCACTGTGCCTATTCTACTTGACAGTCTAATCTAGAATAAACTCCTGGGCTGAATGTTAATTTTCCAACAAAGTATAGAACACATGATTTTTTTCCCCAGACTAATCTGGTATAGAGTCTGCAGGACACAGCAATGTTGCATGGCCTCCGGTTTGGATGATGGAATAGGCTTGCTTTGGTCCATCTGGATGAGAAGAGGGGGAAAATATAGGTGGAGAGGGAGCTGAGGCTGACACAGCGATGCTCTGGTCCTCCCCGCTGACTACTGTCACTTCCCCTGCCCCCTCATGAATCAAAGCATTGAGCCCGTCCAAGTCCGAGCAGCTGATCCCAGCACCATTGATGAAAGCTTGGCTAGCTGAGACATCATGGCTGCCCACTGGGATGGTGGGAATCAACGTCGGGTTTGGTGCACTGCCATCAGCTTGATCATGGGTAGTGAGGAGAACTGTTGGTTGGCCCACTGAAATGCCTTCCACTTGAGAACCTGAAGGGAGAGGGGAAGCAAGCAAGCTCACCTGTTGAAGTATTTGCAGCTGGTTATTGCCAGACAGATCGTCTTGGTTCTGGCTGATTAAAGCTGGAGGCACAATGTTGACTGAGGCTGCCTGCACGAGGTCGCTAGCCTGAGACATCTGGTGTCCGACAATGATCTTGACTTGCCCTTCGCCGTAAGGGGAAGCATGAAGTGGCACCTGGAGGTGACTGACAGTAATAGGAGTACCAGCCTGCCTAGTGGGGTCCATCTGGAATTGCAAAACAGCCAGCTCACTGCTTTTAGCCCCGTTATACTCAATGTGCTGCCTCTTATGGCTCCTTAGGGAATCTTCACGGACAAAGGAAGCATCACAGATATCACATCGAAAGGCCTTCTTGGCCTCCAATTTGGCCACTTGCCTGGAGCTGCCTTCCTTCAACCAGTCTCCTTCTGTCTTATCGGCACTTTTCTTCTTGACCTGGACCTTGTCCCGGTGGACTTTCTTCATGTGCGTGGTTAAGTTGCTCCGCTGCTTGGTATCAAAGCTGCAGAATTCACATTTGAAGGGGCGGTCCTTAAAGTGGATCCTCTCGTGCACCCGGAGGGTGGCCTTGTTGGAACAGGAGTAGCTGCACTCCGGGCATTTGACCGGCTGCTCAGGTTGGTGTGTACGGAGGTGCTGCCGGAGGCTCGTCTTGTTCCCGCACTGGAACTCACACTCGAGGCACTGGAAGGCATTTTCCATGTTGTGTTTGATGCGGATGTGCGACTTCAAGTTTCCTTTCATGGCGCAGCGCATGTCACAGAATTCACATTTGTAGGGCTTCTCCCCAGTGTGCACACGCATGTGCCTCTTCAAATCTGAGTTGATTTTAAATTTGGCACTGCACAGACGACACTGGAAAGGCGCATCTCCTGTGGACAAAAGAGGTGTTTTGAATTGGGGTCAAGAGATGCGGTATGATGGAGATAAAAAACTCTTTCAATGAATTTGCACTGGGAATTCCTCTTCTCAATGATGACCAGTTAAACCTGCTTCTACTTACCAAAGAACTACAAACACAAGCATATGTGTGCAATGCGCATGTGCGTGTGTATGTGTGTGTGTACACATACACACATAAACACACTGTATCTTCAAAGTTTACCTCCATGCTTTCTATGGACTCTGTATACAGATGTGCTATATATATTGGGCAGGGATGTTCCAGGGTGTGTATGTGAAGGATGTTTCCAGGTGTTCTGCACACAGAGACATACTGCACCCAGTTCTTCTGTGTAGAGACAGTTTTCTAATAGGTACTCTACTTAATCCTTATGCACCAGGGAAGGTCAATTCTAGTTTACAACAGAAATTCTTAACCTTGGGTAACTCATATGTTCTTGGACCGCAACTCCCGGAAGCCTTCATTACTTGCTGTGCTGTCCAGGGGTTTTGGGAGTTGCAGTCCAAGAACATCTGGGTTCTCCAATGTCGGGAACCACTGGTCTGCAACACTCTGCCTGAAGAGTAATAATGAGTTCCAGCCACTGGCTGTGTATAAAGTTTTCATTTTATTTGCTAGGCAAACAAAACAAAAAAAAGCAAAACCAGTTCTTCTGGAGGTGCCCTCTATAGACTACAACTCGCAGAAAGCACCATGTCAGCTTCCATTTTTTCACATTAACAAATGGAAGTAGGGTTGAGACATGGAGGCTTATATCCTGTTGTTAAAGGAGACGGCCAGAACAAAAAAAAAATGGCCAATGCCAGCTTTCAGTAAGAAGCAAGAATCACATACTGTACATTGCTTGTTAGTAGGTTGGCTTCAGTCATCAGAAGGAGGGCACTGGAATCCTCACTATGTTTGGGGAATACAAGAAAAGTTCTTTAAATCCAAGCATGCTAATGCTCAATATGTTGCAATTTGCATGAGATCAGAAAATATCCCACAACTCTCAGTGCAAGTTTGTGTGTATGTATGTGTGCAGTTTTTAATGCGCTTTGTTTTGGTGTTTCCCTGGAAAATGAAGTCTAATATAAGCCATCCATATGTACAAACACAAACCACAATTATAGGGTACACATTCAGATGAATAGAAGTATTGACATTCTTGGATTCTGAATTCAGCTGTTTTACACAACTGTGTTTCTTATTAAAATCTCCAAAGTGAAGGTTTCCCTTCTTCTCTTCTTGAACAGGAATCCTTCAGGTCTTAAACCCCCTGTTCTCTCATAAAGAGTCTTTTGTTTCTTTCTGCAAAAGCAGTTGCATGTGCAATATATATCTTTTGAAATCAAGCTCCTCATGTTTTTTCAAACTTCTTTTGCCTGTGACAAATATTCACAGACACATGGATAAGCACTGGAAAGTCAGTGGAATGGTTCAGAAACACAAATCAGTTTCTGGATTTATTTATTTTTTTAAAGAAAGGTACTGCCATCATTTAGATAGACTCTGGTGTGGTCTCAATACAGTTTGGCATGTAAAATTCGCCTTGGAAGCTGGACAGTAAAGAAAGTTTAACTGTTGTTTAATTGTTTATATGTTATTTTTATGCTTTTACTGTAAGCCGCCCAGAGTAGACGTTGTCTAGATGGGCGGGATACAGATCTAATAAATAAATATATATATATAATAGAGAAAGCTGACAGGAAAAAAATGAATTGTTTGAAATGTACTGCTGGAGGACAGATTAAAGGATACCCCGGAAGGCCAGGAAGACAAAACGAGCGAGCCCTAGATAAAACCAAGGCAAAAACATTTTGGAGATCGCTTGTCCACGGGGTCACTGTAAGTTGGACCTGACTCGACAGCACATAACAGCAACAAAAGTAACAATCCAGTTACTGATTCTTAAAGATGCATGATAGGGCCAGCCTATAAAATATATGGAACTGGCAGCCCGTGTGTCTTCATTAATAAAATGTGTATAATAAACATTTTATATCAAGAGTCTCAATTATTCAGCAGACACATGGATAAGCACAGTATGCTACATCGTGATTTGAAAAATCTTCAGCTGGATCAATGAAATATGTACATAGTTAAACAAATTATGCATTCATTTTTACCGTCTTCCATTTATGTAGATCTATAAAATATTAACTGGTAAAGTAAATTAACCACATGTGTCGTGATTATTAAAGAACAGTAACATTTGCTGAACGAAGGACCTCCCTACATTTTATTTCTCTCTTAAATGGCACCCCCTGTGGCTTATTCACTCTCATATCTGTGTGTATGTGTGTGTGTGTGATGGGTGGAATAACAAAGACAGAGAATACTGTTCAGAGTGGTTAGAAGCAAGAACAAGCACTGTTTTGCAAAGTAGTATTAGCAGTAGTCAGTTGTTCCATTAGTTGGGTGTATTTTTAAATGACTTTTAAATTATACGAATTCAGTGCTTGTTTTAATGTGGTAATTTATGTAATAGTGTCTCCACACTGTAATTTTTGGCCAGAATCTTCCTGTAGCATGAGTGTGATGGTGTAAATTATGACAGTGAACTGCTGCCAGTTAAGTTGTGGCTTGCACTCTTGTCACACACAAAATCATATGACTGGCATATTACTAGGAATGCAAGTGGCAACTCATTCATTAGCGTTAATTTGCTACCATGATTTATACCATTAAACTCCAACTGGTGTAGGTCACCGACAGAGTTCTGGCTGTTTCAGGGAATTTAGCTGTATTGGTTGTTTAGTTAATATTATAATCTACCTTGGATCATGCAAAGACACACTATAAATTAATTAAACTCATTATACAAACTATCCATAGCAAAATGGGGGGAAATTGCCAGCATTTACACTGTTCATGTTTGTACTACACTGATTTGGCATTTAAGCAGGCAACAGGCTGTGGAAGTATAATAATATTAATAATAATCAGGTGCCATCAAGTTAGTACTGACGCATGGTGAGCCTTTTTTCAGGGTTTTCCAAGAAGAAATTATACAGTGGTGCCTCGCTTAGGGATCGCTCCATTGAGCGATGAAATGGCTTAGCGATGGGGTTTTGGCCATCGCCAGAGTGATCGCTTAGCGATGGCCCCTATGGGGAAAAATCGCTTTGCGATGATTGCGGGGAAGCGATCATGGCAAAGCGACCCTTTTTGCACAGCTGATCAGTGGTTCCAAAATGGCCGCCGGAAAAACAAAATGACCACCTGCTGTTTTGCCTCGCTTTAGAGGCACAAAAAATGGCCGCCCCTATAGAGGATCATCGCATAAGGTCAGTTTTTAAGCCCATAGGAACACATTAAACACGTTTTAATGCATTTTTATGGGCTTTTAAATCGCTTAGCGATTTAATCGGTTAGCAATGTTTTTCCTGGAATGGATTAGCGTTGCTAAGCGAGGCTCCACTGTACTCCGAAGTAGTCTACCTTTCTTTTGTTCTGAGGGCACCCTGGGACTGTGCAGTTTGCCCAAGGCCACATAGGCTGGCTCTATTTGCAAGAGGCACAGTAGGGAATCGAACTCCCACCCTTTGGCTCCGCAGCCAGATACCTAAACCACTGAGATATCCAAGCATATGCCAAAGATAAATATGTTTCCTTGTATCATTCTGGCAAAGTATTATGCATAGTCTTTATTCTCATTTATCTTGACATTCTTCACCATATATTTTATTTAATGCATTCCACTTTGTTTTGATTTCCTTAAATGTGTGCTTTATTGTGGTTTGTAGATTTGATACAACCAATGTAGAAATTACGTCTATTAGACCAACAAAGAATGGAAAATCTTTTGATAGACAAGAAGGAAAGAAATAAAAATTTTAAAAATGCAGTCATGAGATATTCTTTGTATGTTTCCTTCTTCTTTCCCCTCCAAATTATTTATATAAGGGAAAGACTGGCAACCTAGTGCTTTTTTTATATGGCCTGAGCCGGACCGGGCAGCGAAGACAGACCTCCCCACAGCTGCTTTGTGCACACACGCGCATGCCAGTGCCGGTGTGAGTGCTCCCCCACCCCTTCATGCATGCGCTGGAGCACCCGCGTGAAGGGCTGGGGGGCGTGGGAGTGCTAATATGTGAAGAAGTGTTCACAACCTACCTGTGTGAGATCTAAGATGAACAGTAAGCTGGCTGGAGTTGCGGCTCGCGTAAGGGCAGATCTGGCACTTGAAGGGGCGCTCATTGGAATGGATGCGCTGGTGCTTGTTCAGGCTGCTGCTCTCAGCAGCCGCGTAGTCACAGTGTTTGCACTTGTAGGGCTTCACCCCACTGTGAGACCGCATGTGCATTTTCAACTTGTCTTTGCGGCTGAAATTCTTACTGCAAACTTCACATTTAAAGGGCTTGTCCCCTGAAACGATAAGTAGGAGATGCAGGCTTGAGCTGAACTGCGAAAGGCAATAGACAGAAATGCTAAACACAGGAAAGTTACATCTTGAACAGAAAGTATTCATCCTCATGTTACATGCAAAGGGGGCAGCAAAACCCATGTTTTGCACGAGTAAGGTCTCAGGTTCCACCACAGGTATTTTGGATTAAAGAGATCTCAGGAGGAGGGACAAAAGATTTCCATCTGGGATCCTGGGAGACCCACTGGCAGCCCAAATCCTGAGCTAAATTAAAGGCAGGGTGTGTGTACCTCTACTGGATTACAACTCCTGTCAGTTCTACAGGCATCGTTAAAATGATAATGGGACCATGGGATAGCAATGTGAAAGTTATGGTTAACAATATACTGGAGAAGCAAACATACTCCATTCCTAAGCTAGATGGATCAATGAACTCATCTGATGTAAGGCAGCTTCATATCACTAAGAAACATGGTGACTTATAACTAACAATGGCTGGAAACTTAATGGTCATGCATGCTAGCATAAGTGCAATGGCATGAAACAGAGTGGCAAATTGCCATTTGTAGTCCTTTATGAGGACGAGCATCACAGAACAGTGGTTAAACTGCAGTGTTGCAACCCAAACGCTGCCCACAACCCAGGTTCAATCCCAGGTAGCTGGCTTGAGGGTCACTCAGCCTTCCATCCTTCTGAGGTCAGTAAATTGAGCACCCAGCTTGCTGGGGTGGTGGTGGCAATGTGTAAGCCTGTATAATTAAATTGTAAGTCGCCCAGAGAATGCTTTAGGTACTATGGGGTGGTATATAAGTAGCACACTTTGCTTTGCTTATTTGGTGCCAAGTCATACAACTGATGCACAATGAGGAAGACAAGGGGTAACTCTGTAACTAGAAGCAGTAGTGTGAACTTGCTGCTGAAGTTCACACTACTGCACTTAGGGCAGCATATACCAGCAACAGGAGGTTTGGCTAATTTTTCTTATTTCTTATCTTCTGGTATCTCCACTGGAGCCAGAATATTGTGCAGCACTCCAGAGAAAAATTGTCACTGTTCCAGACAATGACAGCAGCAACAACAGTAAAAAGATGGATCAGTTCCCATCTAAAGTTTAATACACTGAAAAGCAAATCCAACCATGAAATGTTCTGGTGTTATAAGCATGGTAAAGTCAGTGACCAAATTCGCTGTGTGCTATTACTGGGCACTGTTTGTTGCCCGCTAGAAGAAGCTTCAAGATGTGTGCATTGCATTGCTAAGTCTATTGTTCTGTACTGGCTCAGAGTGTCTTATCTCCCTATTGGTCTTGCAAGACAACTTTAAGTCAAAATGGGCTCAGTTAGTTGAACAAAAAATAGCCTCTTTGGGTCTCTCTAGGGTGACTGTTAACCATGGGAATGGAACAGGGAAAGAAAATCATTAAGCAGCGTATTGAGGACATCGAGAGACAAAATGATTTAAGCAGTGCCCCAGAATTCTACCTTAGGGAGGACAGATTATACGAGGTCACGGTAGCACCTTACTTTGCCCAGTTGGAGCAACCCAGGTATAGTTTACTATACCTGGCCCGGCGTTTACTCTGGCCCGGCTGAACGCACTACCTTCAGCAGTGTAGGAGGGACGGTTAAAAAAGGCAGTGGGCAGAGTGCCTTTGCCCATGTGGAATGGAGCAGATAGAAACAACTGAACAAGTCTTGTTGTGGTGTACATATTCTAAGGATGTACGTGAAGAACTTGTTTCCCCTTTGACTGGCCAATTTCCTAGCTGTACAGAGCAACAATTCATGCATGTGCTGCTGTCTGATTCCAATCCTATGTTTACACATAGTATTGCCAAATGGGCATTAGAAAAAGGATCCTAAAAGTGGATGATGGGCCTCCGTAGTCAGAGCATGGTTTGCTAGACATTTTGGAATTGATTCAGGGGAGATGTATTGACACTGTTGTTGTTTACCTCAGAACTAACTATTGCTTTGCATTCGATTCCAATATTTTTGTATATTTCTGTATATTTATATATTTTAGATGTTTTATTTGTGTCTGGTCTTTTGACTGTAATAAAGTTTTATCTATTGTTCTGTTGATTTTCACAGGAAAGGAAAGGCAGGGACAGGGCTTGGAAAAAGTTACTTTTGGTCATGACATTGCCCGAATCCCCCTGCAACACCAAGTGCAATCCAAATTAAATAAGAATCTTTTCAAGCACTAGGCGGGAAGCAGTCACTGGTGTGGTCTTAGAGAGTTCATTCTGAAAAGAAACTCTCAGGTGCCTTGTGCTCAATGGCTGAAAAGAACTATTAAGCTTTCTAACTTCAGGTATTACTTGCCTGTGTGTGTCCTTGCATGCCGTTCCAAATCTTTCATACCATAGGATGTCTTGAATTGACAGCCTGAAGGGGAGGAAAAAACAAGAATTTTTATTTAGGAGGATCAGTTTTTATTTAAGTCCTGCTTCCCCCAAGAGCTCAAGGCAATACACAAGCTTTCTTCTTCCTTAAAGTGACTCTTGTGAATCGAATAGAACGGTGCCATTTCTGGACACAGTTCAAAGTGCTTGTCTTAACCTATAAACCCTAAATGGCTTGGGTCCAAGCTATCTCAAGGATCACATCTTCCCTAACGAGCCTGCCTAGGTGTTAAGATCACCAGGAGGGGCTTCTTCTTGGCCCCACCACCTTCACAGGTGTGTTTGGTGGGGAAACGAGAGAGGGTTTTCTCTGCTATTGCTCCCAGACTCTGGAACTCCCTCTCAATGGAGACCATGCTGACCCCATCTTTGGCATCCTTCCACAAGGAGATGAAGACATTTCCCTTCAGGCAGGCTTTCCCTTAGCAAATGGCCGTCTGAGAGGGGTTTTTAAATGGGTCATTGTGCCTTGTTGCTTTGAATGTGTTCTTTTAGTGTTGATTTTGTTTGTTGTTTTAGTGTGCTATTTGTTGGTTTCTTTTTAAATGTTTGTATATTTCTGTTTTTAGCTTTTAAATATTATCTTTTACTGATGTAAGCTGCCTTGGGTATATTTGAAGGAGAAAGGCGGGATACAAATTTTTAAACAAACAAATCCTTGCAGGTATGATAAACTTGAGAGATTGTGCCACACTTGAATGAATACAATGGCTGTGTGTAGATTTGAATCTGAATGCTTCTGGGCCTGGCCCTCCATTACAACCTGTACACTACACTGATATTCACCAAAACAACCTGAACTTGACATAGCGGTACTGCTTGGCAACTGTGGGAGCTGCTGTTGAGCCCAACTGCAGGCCGCACTGTTGGGAAAGGCTTTTTTCTCCCCAGTTCTAACTCTTTAGTCTGCCAGAAGTACTGGGATTTCACTCTCAGAATCCATCAGCAATGAAACTTGGGGCTTTGGTAAGCTGAAGTTCAACAGATCTGAGGAACCAAAGACTGAGAACAACTGTACAGTTGTGCCCCGCTTTACGATTGCCCTGCATTTCGATGAACCTGCATTACGATGACATTTTTGTGATCGCAAAACAATGGTCTTAATAGGCTTTTTTTGCTTTGCGATGATGCTTCGGGAACCGATTCTTCACAAAACGATGATTTTTCTACAGCTGATCGGCAGTTTCAAAATGGCCACCGGGTAAATAAAATGGCTCCCCGCTGTTTTCTGGGACAGATTCCTCGCAAGACAGCCACTGAAAATGGCCACCCTATGGAGGATCTCCGCTGGACGGTGAGTTTTTAGCCCATTGGAATGCATTAAACGGGTTTTAATGTGTTTCGATGGGTTTTTTATTTTTGCATTACGTTTTCGTTCTACAGCGATTTCGCTGGAACGAATTAACGTCGTAATGCGAGGCACCACTGTATTCTTAACAATATTCTACACTAATGGTTAGCCAACCTTGGGTTACCAGATGTTCTTGGACTGCAACTCCCAGAAACTTTCACTACTAGCTGACAAAAAGAACATCTGGGGATCCGAGATTGGGAACCACTGTACTACACTACTGATGCATTTCATGCATATGTCCTGAGGGGCTTTGCTTGAATTATGAATGGCATCTGAAATTAGAGATGAGGGAGGGAAAAGGAACCTCTCACACACCATACATTTTAGTTAAGATTCTCAAAGACATGTTCCTCCAAAAATGATTGTTTATTTCCTAATGGATCTACCTGACCTAACTGCAGAATAAATAATATTTTCCTCTCCACAATCAATGGCCATATAAAGTAATTAAAAGTACTTCCATCCATGAATCTTCTTGGAACTTTGTAGCAATACCACTGATTAAGAATTAATTTAAGCATTGCCAATTTTTTTCCTCATCCCATCTCTGGAAGCAGCAGAATGCAAATATGATCTGGAGAATAATTCACATGCTGTTGGGTTTCTTGATGTCTTTGAGACTTCAGGAGGGGGTGACAAAGACCACAATAAATAGCCCCTTTAAAAAAAAACAAAATGGGATCCTCCCAAGACCCTTATGTGTTGCTTTGAATGCAGCATATCTGTGTGGTCTTTGAAGCCTGTATTTGCATGCAGCAAAGTAGCTCTGCCAGTCAAAAGCTGCTGACAAAAGAAACAAGGAAGAAGACCTAGTAAATTAAACCACATCAAAATCACCCCTCGTTCAGAAATATGGCCACCATGCCAACACGATTTTTTTAAAAAATGCCAGCCTGTGGAATAGATTGCCTCAGAAAATGATGGACCCTTTTATTTTTTACAAGTTTACAATTATAGGGTTGCCAGATGACAATTTTTTGAGGAGATGTTGTAATCGTGGATTTCTTTTGAGGTTAATTTCAACATCTATTCCAAAAGACTCCACATATAACTGAAGCAGGAACATCTATTAGCCTCAGATGGCCAAGAGATCCAACTAATTGAAGCAGAAACTGCTCCGTTAGATATAAACAAAGCAAATATTTTACCCGGATAGCAGCAGTTCAGTTTCTTTTGTGCCCCGGAAGTGCTGGCTTTTCTGACACGAGGTTTTGGTGGTGTGGGGATAACAGCATCAGCTTGAGGCTCACTGTTTTCTCCAGGTAAGTAAGTTTGGTAGCCATGCTCAAAAACGAACTCAGGTGCAGAAACTAAAATATGTTAAAAAAATTGTTGTTAGCATCAAAGTATTGCAAAAGCACATTGCTTATAATTTTGGGGAAAGGGAGAGAGTCTCCTTCCAATATCAAGGCTCTAATGCAATAATCTCTTCCTTTTCTAATTTGGTTACCTTGGCAGTGAGAGAAATACTACTAAAGTTCTCACATGAAACTGAGCAGGAGTTGACACTTTTGTTAATTAGAAGGTTCACAGTAAAATCTTGCAGGGCGAACTCCAATACCAGTTGATTTTACTTTCTGATGTTTTATTCATTCAGAGTTTAGATTTTAATCACTAGACAATGCTAGTGCAGTGTCTTATACGCTATCTCTACATTCATAGCTCAGTGGCTTAGGCATCTGGCTGTGGGGCCAGAAGTTGGGAGTTCGGTTCCCCACTGTGCCTCCTTGAGAGGGGCTGGACTCAGTTATTCACAGGGTCCCTTCCAGCTCTGTAGTTCTAAGGTTATTTGAAAGTTATTATTTGCCATTTTCCTACTGGATGCTTGATCCTTACCTAACAAGTAGCCATAAGCATCAAACAAGACAGGCCAAAATTCACAGCTGGATTTTATTTTTGCAAAACAATGGAGGATCAAAAGCAGTGGTTCCCAACCCTGGTTCTCTAGATGTTCTTGGACTACAACTCCCAAAAATCTTGGCCAGCACAGCTGGTGGTGAAAGCTTCTGGGAGTTTTAGTCCAAGACCATTTGGGGACTCTTCCAGCCAGAAGAGCAGGCACATACTTCCTGCTGAAATGTGACACTAACAATCTATCACCTGAGGGAGTCACATCTGAATATCAGTGATTTTTTTCCTCTGATATGAAATCTTAGAATTTGGACCCCGTTTGTTGGCTGCATCTGTGTTCTGCTTGGCTTTATTGTTATCTTATATATCATATTTTTAATTCATTTGCATACTGCCTGGGAACTTTGGTTATAGGACAGGACCGTTTAAAAACAAAACAAATACTTTCTTAGTTGATAATTTTGCTGTTTAATCTGTCTCCACCTAACAAGGTCCAATGCACTTCAAACGGGACAAAGACGGGCTGGAATTCACAGCTAGATTCTTTGTTTACCACAAAAGAGCATCAAGATTTTCCTCATTTCTTTGTTCTCAGCCTCAACAGTGCTTATTTACTGCTGCAATCCAACAGTAGCTGTAACTCAGCCAAGGAACTCATATTTGAATATTTGCTGTTTCTCCCTCCTGTAGTACAACTGGGAAAAATAGGGTATATAAGACCTCTAAGATCTAGTCTGGTTTTTTTTTTAATCAATTCCTTTTCACAGTCTATTTTTCTCTGTCCCTTCCCACTGCCTTTTCCAGCACACTGCTGAAATCCAGCAGTGTAAATTACGCCACGTGAGGCTCATGATGTCATCAGTCACAATGATTTTCTATAAATTAGGAATATTTTATCTCTCCCCACAAAAGGCCTTAAGGTCCCCTTGGTCATGGAGAAGCCACTAGAGGCCATAAGCTGGGGGATGGAGAGTCTCAAAACCTGGTGGTCAGAAATTTTTAACTTCAAAACAACTACTCTGACTGATGACATCATCAGCCTTATGTGGCACAAATTATGCTGCTGTATTTTAGCCACATTGTCAGATTCCCAATATCCCACCTTTAGACCGATGTCTTCCAGTAATATATTTATGTAAAGCATGCTGCTTATATACTGCTCCTTAGCGCTTCAAGCACTCTCTGGGCAGTTTACAAGTTAATTATGCAGGCTTCACATTGCCCCCCCTCAGCGAGCTGGGTACTCATTTTAACGACCTCAGAAGGATAGAAGGCTGAGTCAACCTTGAGCTGGCTACCTGGGATTGAACCCCAGGTCGTGAGCACAGTTTTGGCTGCAGTACAGCAGTTTAACCACTGCGCCACGAGGCCCTTTGCTTTCTCTAGAATGCTTCTGCTTGCAAAATATGTACCCCCCCCCCAACCAATACTATTGTCACTTGGGCAAGGCATCCCTGGCTGTCACATGTATTTAGCTACATTTTTCCATACCTTGAAAAAGTCATTTTTTGGAGGGGAGGGGCAACTGTAATCCCTTCCCACCAAAAAACAAAACAAACAAAAAACACACATAAACTTTTGCAAGTCTTTTCTTTCCCTCCCTTTTTTGGAGTCATTTAGAAACCACTTCCAAAACTTCCTTGATAAAGTAGTACCTGTAATAGTTTGTGTCTCTGAAGTAATTGTTCTTGTGGTGGTTTGTGTTGCCGGTACTGTTTCTTCCGCCACAAATTGTACTGTACTAGGGTCGCCACTTGCTGGGCCTGACAGTTGACAGCCGCTTCTCTTGTGAGCAACAAACGCATCTAGATTATTGAACTGCTGTTTGCAAAGACCGCAGATGTGAATATCTGGAGTGAGCTCCACTAGGACAGTGGTACCTCCTGGAACTGCCAAAACACACATATGAGATTAAAGAAGTGGTGGCCGGTATGATATACAGTATATTCCAAAGGCTGCTGATCATAAGCTGCTGGAAACAAACAAGTCTTCCAATAATCATGCAGCAGTTGAGGATGCCTCGGAGGGCAGTGGGTTAACAGCCACTCGTATACCATTCCTATTACTTATAATAAATAATAGTGTGTTAATAACAAATATAGTAAAAAATAGATCCCACTGCAGGTTATGAAGAGCTCAAAACCTATGTTAAGAGATGCTCTATGTAAAACAGACATCCACACACAGCACATTGTTTTAGTGCATTCACACTAGAAGGGATCCACCTACTTCCTACTGTTTTAAGATTACGCTTCTGAGATTCCTAGGCTTAGCCGTAGTTTGGCATAAACTGGCTAGAAAGCTCAATGAGTTAGGCATCCAACTGGGAATTCAGTTCCCCCTGGGCATTCCAGAAGAGCCAGCCTGTGTGGCCTTGGGCAAGCTGCACAGTCCCAGGATGCCCCCAGAAGATGGGAATGGAAAACTATGGCTGAATATTCTCTACTTCAAAAAATCTGAAAAAAGGCAATCATAAGTCAGAAATGATTTGATGACACATGACTAGAAACACCAGTAACTCATTTAAAATACAGAGAGAGAGAGAGAGAGAGAGAGAGAGAGAGAGAGAGAGAGAGAGAGAGAGAGAGAGAGAGAGAGAGGGAACATGTATTTCGGATCAAATAATAATAGTCCTTGATAGCCAAGGGGGCTCCCCAGCAGATGGTCAGCCAATATCCACTTTGACAGCCCCAAAAAAGAGGGCTCATTTGCCTCCCAGTGCAGCATATTCTGCTTGCCGACTAGCTCCTACCATTGGTAAGTCCTCGTCTTCTTCTCTGAACCTCAAACCACTCCTGAAAAAGTCCCTGATTCAACCTCTAGCATCTCAAATTGCAGGACCAGAGATGAATGCTTAGGGAGACCTTGGCATGTGACCCTAGAGGACCATAGCCAGTCACGACTAGAAAGTGGCTCCTGTTCTTTGGTCCCCAGATCTTCTTGTTGGTTGGATCTTGACTCCCAGAAGCCTCCATCAGTAGAAGTGAGAGCTGGACCATAAAGACAGCTGGCCACCAAAGAATTGATGCTTTTGAATTGTGGTGATGGAGGAGACTCTTGAGAGTCCCCTGGACTGCAAGGAGAACAAACCTATCCATTCTGAAGGAAATCAACCCTGAGTGCTCACTGGAAGGACAGATCCTGAAGCTGAGGCTTCAATACTTCAGCCATCTCATGAAAAAAGAAGACTCCCTGGAAAAGCCCCTGATGTTGGGAAAGTGTGAAGGCAGGAGGAGAAGGGGACGACAGAGGACGAGATGGTTGGATAGTGTCATCGAAGCTACCAACATGAATTTGACAAAACTCCAGGAGGCAGTGGAAGACAGGAAAGCTTGGCATTCTCTGGTCCATGGAGTCACGAAGAGTCGGACACGACTTAACGACTAAACCAGTGGTTCTTAACCTGGGCGATAATGCCCCCCAGGGGGCGATTTCATTTTTCAGGGGGGCGGTAGAATGAAAAGGGGCGGCATGGGGGCGCTGGAGCAGAAGGGGGCGGTAGGGGGGCGCTGGAGCAAGCCAAACCTGTTAAGATGAATATATATTTTCCTCCAATCTTAATTTAGTTTCAGAGTCTTGAAATTTTTAGTTCCTGCATTGTGGTTTGTTCTTATGCCCTTTTTATATTTCTTTTTGAGTCTTAAAATTCGCTTGCAACTAAATCATTAAATGTCACTTTTTGGGGGCATTTCATTTTCTTGGAATTGAATTTTGTTTTCAGGGCTCATTGGATTTAAGTGTCTTAAATAAATAAGTAAATAAATAAGTAAGTAAGTAAGTAAGTAAGTAAGTAAGTAAGTAAGTAAGTAAGTAAATAAATAAATAAATAAATAAATAAATAAATAAATAAATAAATAAATAAGATATCATCACCGTGGAGAGGGGGGCGATGATAACTTCCTCAATGGCTCAAGGGGGCGTTTCTTTCAAAAAGGTTAAGAACCACTGGACTAAACAACAAATAGTCTGGTAGCTGTAGTCCACAATCATCTAGATGCAGATTGGGAACTGCTAGTGTACAGTAGTTTGTTACTGTTATGTGCCATCAAGCTGCTTCTGACTTACTCCAAGCCTAAGACTTTTGAAAAATGTTAAGATATTTAGCATACTTCCGTGTTTCTGTGGCTAAGTGGGGATTTGAACCCAGGTCTCCTAAGTTGTCATTTGAAACTATACAGGGTCTCTGAGTCCTGCCATATATTCTGCTCTGGTAGGAGACAATCTCTTATATATTTGCGAAGGCTTTCACGGCCGGGATCTAATGGTTGTTGTGGGTTTTTCGGGCTCTTTGGCCATTTTCTGAAGGTTGTTCTTCCTAACGTTTTGCCAGTCTCTGTGGCTGGCATCTTCAGAGGACAGCACTCTGTGCTCTGAGTGCTGTCCTCTGAAGATGCCGGCCACAGAGACTGGCGAAATGTTAGGAAGAACAACCTTCAGAACACGGATAAAGAGCCCGAAAAACCCACAACAACCAATCTCTTATATGTTCAATAATTTCCTACTTGTATCTTAAAGAAATGTATCTTATATTCTTTTTTCCTTTGTGCATGTTAGAAGCACCCCATCTTTCATTGCAGAACGCTCTCTCTCCAGACACTAAAAACTATAAATCCCAGTGTTCCACCACTGGGCAAGCTGTGCCAGGGGGATGATGGGAGCTATAGGCCAAAGCATAACGGCAGACCAAAGGCAAGGTCTTTGTTCCAGCAAGGTGCAGGCCTCTCTCCCGAAGTTTTTTGAAACAAGCCCTGAAGTCCGGGGAGACAAGGTAGACCCCAATCATAAATAAAACAGAATAATTTTGGAAGAGGTAGCCGTGTTAGTCTGTGCAAACACGTCAGGCAAAATCCAAAGAAACAAAACAAGCCAAAAACATGTGGCACCTTAAAGACAATTATATTGTCTTTACCAAGTGCAGGTGATGCCATCCTGTCCCTTCAGCGCTGCCTGTGGACTGTACTGGAATGGATGCAGGAGAATGGGCTGAAGCTGAACCCGGACAAGATGGAGGTCCTGAGGGTGGGTGCCCCCACTGTTGGCGGTTTGGGTGACTCTCTCTCGTTTGGGGGGGGTGACCCTTGCCGCAAAGAGTGGGGTCCGCAGTCTGGGGACCCATCTGGACCCTGCGCTCTCCATGGAGACCCAGGTGGAGTCGGTGGTCCGCACCGCCTTTTTTCATCTCTGGCGGATAGCCCGGCTGTGACCCTATCTTGATGTGGGGGAGCTCACCACCTTGGTCCATGCGCTCGTAATCTCAAGATTAGACCACTGTAACGCGCTCCATGTGGGGCTACCTTTTAGGTTGATGCGGAAACTCCAAGTGGTGCAGAATGCAGTGGCCAGACTCCTGAGTGGAGCCAGAAGATACCATCACATTTCTCCTATTCTGGCCGCATTGCATTGGCTGCCCATGCAGTTCCGCACTGACTTCAAAGTTTTGATGCTTATGTTTAAAGCCCGGGATGTTTAGGCAGGCCTTCCCCCCTTCCAGTTAACTCCTAATTATTCTTTCTTTCTTATTCCGTTACAATATACCCTGTTTCTTGCCATCTTTGGGGAAAAAAACTTATTTCTTTTCATTTATGCAAATTATGTTATGTGTTGTTACAGTATATGCCTGTTAGCCGCCTAGAGTGGTCCGTTTGGACCAGATAGGCGGGGTATAAATCAAATAAATAAATAAATAATAATAAATAATTGTTTTTATAGTGTGTGTTGTAATCCGTCTAGAGTGGTCACAATCGACCAGATAGGCAGGGTATAAATGAAATAAATAAATAAATAAACTTCAACGTGAGCTTTTTGTGGGCACGTCCACTTTGTCAGACAGATGGAAACAGGATAATTTGAGCACTTATCATGTACCCTGTTGGGCAGGATGGCCTCAAAATGGCTTCTTTGCAGCCATAAAGCTTGCACCTGGGCAAACACGCTCCTCTGTGCAAATGCAGGCTCCAAGGGCACCACTCTTAAGGGTGCAACTCGGTGAAAACGCTTAAAGAGCAGGCGGGTTTACACCCTCCTTCCCGGGCCGGCCACCCACCCGCAAGGCCGCCGCCACCCTCCCCGCGGCGAACCTCTTCCCCCCCCCCCCCCCGCCAATCCCTTCGCGGCTTTTTGCCCCCGCCTCCACCCAGGTTCCCGGGCCCGCGTTCGCTTTTCCAAGCCAGATTCCCGGGCTCGCCGAGCGCGCGCTTCTACCGCTACTCAGCTTTCGGGGCCGGCCCGAGCTCGAGTTCCCGGCGCCTTCTCCAACCCGCCGGCCCGGGAGCGGGGATAAGAGCCGCAGCCACTTACATTGCATGGGGTTGGCCGTGGCGGTGCTCGGGTTCATCATCATCGTAGCTCCGTCGTCGTCGTGGCCGCGTTGCACCGGCCAGGACGACGGGCTATCTTTGCAGGAGAGTCAAGCCAAGCCGACGGGGAGGAATAATACGGGAGCTTTGCAAATAGAAAAGGCTTTCTGCTCGCCCCCCCCTCCAGCTCAAAGGGCGGGGTCGGATGTGTGGAGCCGGAGCATGCTCCGTAGCGGTTACTGAAGCCATTGCATGTCTCCTTGCCCACAGTGTAACGAGGAGGGAGAAAAGGCTTTTGCGGAAATCTATGCAAGGTTGCTGAGAAATAATCGGGCTGCAGTTAGTTGGGAGTTGTTCCCGCTCCGCTATCGGAGTTCCTTCCAAACGAATTGACTGTACATAGCACAAAAAGAAAAAAAGGGCATAATTTTGCACAGTCCTTGAAAAAGATGTAAGGCAGCTTGCAGCAAAGGCAATATTTAAAGTTGAAAACAATGAGTATAACAAAGGTGATTAACATCATTAAAAGACAATATTTAAAACTATGAAAAATGAGTAAAGAGGCATCTTAACATCATTTACAGGCAATATTAAAGTTAAGAGTAAGTGTACAGTTAGGAAAATCCACTGTGAGAAATGGAAAACAAGCAGTACTACAAACCCAGTCAAAACAGTAATGCATAGCAAGCTATCTAAAACTCGCACACAGGTAGCTGGTTATGGAGGGAAGGCTTGCCTAAAGAGAAAGTTCTTTGCCTGCTTGCGGAGGGACAGCAAAGATGGGGCCAGCCTGGCCTCCGGTGGGAGGGAGTTCCAAAGACTGGAAGCAGCAATACAGAAGGCCCTCTCCTGTGACACCGCCAAATGTAGCTGTGAAAGTGGTGGGACTGAGAGAAAGGCCTCTCCTGATGATCTTAACACCTGAGCCGGCTCATAATGGGCGATGCGGTCTTTGAGATAGCTTGGACGCAGGCCATTTGCGGCTTTATAGGTTAAAACCAGCACTTTAAGTCAGCAGCCAGTGGAGCTGCTGTAACAGGGTGATTATGTGATCCCTACAACCAGCCCCAGTCATCAATAGGGCTTTATAAGATCCTGGGGGGAAAATACAGAGTAAGGAAATGTTACAGGATCAGTTCAGTCTCCCCCGTTCTCAGAATGCTTGGTGTCTGGGTGCATTTATGATGTGCTTACACTGGCCGTCCTTTCCCATTTCCAATTTCAGGGAACTGTGTGATCACACCTTAAATACAATAATAGTGCAATCAAGAAACAAGTTTAGCAATGGAAATGTTCTGTGCCATCAAGTAGTTTTGGATTCTAATAGGGGTTTTTGAGGCATGTGAAGTGTTCAAGGAGTTACCCTTACTGCCCCTCAGTGAGCTTCCATGGCTAGGCAGGGATTTGAATCCAGATCTGCTTAGTTGTAACCTGATGTGGTGCCCAGTACACAACGGTGACTGTCTGAAATGTATCTGATTCAAAACACTCTGCTGAACAAAGTTGTCCTATCTTGAGACCCGGGCCAAGCTGAGACGAGCTTATATAGGGAGGAAGGGAAGTGTTTCCATTTTGGCTGATCATGAGTAACTATAATGTCTTCCTCTCATGAACTTTTGAGAGGGTGCTGCCAGCTGAGCCTTCAAGTTCCCCTTGTGCACTGGCTTCCTCCATCATCTTCCTCTTATCCAGAAGACTCAGCTGGGGGAGGCATGAAACCCTTTCCAAGTGAATCTTGTGCAGGAAACATGCCACTCCAAGCAGGAATTGCAAGCAGTTCTGAGCAGCTTGACATTCCTTTTTTTTTGGGGGGGGGGGGAATGATCATGAACCTTCTGAGAAATCCTACAAGATCTTCTGTGTGGTTTTTTGAGGGTGGGGATTTAATCTTTAACAGAGGAATCAGATGAGAAGAGAGTAAGACTGTTTTTTTTTCCTTTCTCAAGTTCTCTTCAGGAGCAAGAAGCTGTGTCGGAAAATAGACATCTCTGCTGACCCATGTCAATCACTCCATTTTCACACTTTCACCTCCACCAGGAGCAGTTGTTTTGTAAAGCTAATGACTCTCAGTTGCCACACTCCAGACCAAATCATGCCTACATATTTTGTTTAGTATTCAGCAGGGACACTCCACAGCCATATATTTTTGCTGAGAAAAGCCCGATATGTAGTTCAAACCAGGGAGCAACAAGGATGGCCATTTACCCCACAATTTACATTTGATTGGGTACGTCGTTGTTGTTTAGTCGTTTAGTCGTGTCCGACTCTTCATGACCCCATGGACCAGAGCATGCCAGGCCCTCCTATCTTCCACTGCCTCCCGGAGTTGTGTCAAATTCATTTTGGTTGCTTCAATGACACTTTTTCGGCCGACTGACCGGCTGGCGCTTGGCCAGGAGGGCGGGGGAAGGCTCCCCCGCCCTCCTTCCCAGCGCCTGCCGGCATTTTCCCCCACCTGACTGGTGGGAGCTTCAGAAGGTCCGAAGCCCCCACCGGTCAGCTGGGGGAAAATGGGGCCTATGGGGAAAAATCGAAAAGCGATTTTTCCCCATAGGGAACATCGCAATGCGATCGCAAAATCTTCGCTATGTGGATTCGTCGTTAAATGGGGCGCCCGTTAAGCGAGGCACCACTGTATTTTCACAATGTAGTTATCAGAACTGGCCACTATAGGGAGGCAAAGGCCATGTTACATAAAAGGCTCGCTATAATCCGTGGTTTTTTATATCCGTGGGGTGGTGATGGTGACAGTTTAAAACCAGTCCCCTTTAGAAACGGGTATTCCTACTGTGCACGTCTAACTCTAGGGCTGGGATTGCCCGTTGACCAAGCAGAGAGTTCCTCATCCATACAGTTTTTAGGGACTGCCCCTGATCTGCCCATGCTGTGTGTGCCCTGAGATGTCTATGTCCTGCTATATGTAGAGTGTTTTGCAGTGGTAGCCCTACATCCTGATAAGTATTGTGGGGCTTTATAAGAAGGTTGTTCCACTCCAAGACCAGGAATAAAGTACTTTTGGCCATATCCAGGTATCGGTCCTGAGATTATTCCTCTTCAGCATCTCCATCTGGTGCCCCCCCCCAGCAACTACTGTATATCATCTGGTGCCCCCCAGCAACTACTCTATATCAGTGTGTCTTAGCTATCCATCGCTGGGTACTGAGAAATACAAACCTAGAACCAGAACTTAGACATGTATTTCTTTTTTTTAAATACAACTCCCAGAGCTGTCGTCATTCCTCTCTTCTCCAGTTGGGGATTAATGTTTGTCATAATGGTACCAATTTTGCTTTGGCAGAATTTTTGTGCTGCCTGCTATGCTGTAGGAGCTTGTTTTCTGTGAGGTTAAGAGTCAAAAGGGCTACACATGAACACTGATGGATGTCTTGCAGGTTTCAAGTAGTGTCAACTGTGATTACTGGCCAGAAATGTCAGGGCAATGCAGGACTTTCATCTAGGGACAGCTAATATCTTAAAGGAGATCAGGGCCATCCATCCATCCATTTTTAATTGTTCTATTCTTCCTCTGATGAGCTCAAGGTGGCATTTATGGCTTCCCATCTTTCTGGTCTATCTACACAAAATCCCACGAGGTAGGTCTGTTTCAGGAATGATTGGCCCTCGCGACCCAGTATCATTTGGTGAGGATATAAATCTGCATCTCCCAAATCCTGATCCACCATTCCAACCATCATACTGGGCTTGGGGAAGTGAGTTGCAGTTAGAGTAGGCCTATTTGCATCTATGGGAGGAGTTGACTCATCAATTCCCAGACGATTCGATGGGCCTACCCGTGTGTTTTACTACACTAAGCAACAAGATTTTGGTCACTGAGGTCCAAAACCATGTCAAAACCTACACAGTGCATTGTATGGCATCAGGGTGGTGCCCAGTGAATTACTCAAGAAGACTGAAAGATGGATATAGAGAGAAATCAACAGGCAATTAAAATAACTAAAAAGATTTCTAGAAAACAATTCTTAGTAATTCATAATTATATTGATGAACAATGACAAATACCACAAACAAATGCATTGTGCATAAAATTAATTATGTTAAAAGAAAAGCTAATCTGTCTCTGTGTTGATAACATATAATTATGAAGATGCCTTTCGCACATGTTTTTAAATAATATCATTTCAATTCATAATTCAGAGTAGGTATTTTGACATTTAATACATGTTGCAATTTATATGATATTTTCAATCTAATTGTACTATGCCGTACTGAAGAATCACAGTCTTCTCAGATATGTTTCTTATCACTGCATGAATACTAAAATAATCACATGGAAACCTATTTTTCACAACGATAGCCAAACGGTCAACAGGGAATCCTCCTGACTCAAAGTACTCTAAAGCAGTAGCACTGTTTCTCTTAGTTATTTTTGTTGCCCCGGTTCTACTTCATTAAAAAATGTGTGTGTGTGTGTGTTGTTTAAACCTCCTGAGGCTTGTGAATTGTGCAGTTGATGGACTGGTTTTTAAGAAGAATTAAGATATTTGCCAATTAGGAAGTTAGTTTGACAGTGGGTGTTTGTTTATCTGTACCTGGACAAGATGACTGTGAGATTTTGGTATTCTGACAATTGTAGGAGGAAAAAAACAAAACAAAACATTTTCCCATTTGTATTTGCCTCTTTACACAAACCCTCTCCTCCAAAGATGGACTTATGAAAAAGCAGGTTCCGTTAGGCTATGGAGGAGTTTCTGTATCATATTTGGGGTTGGGTGTTTTTATGTGCTTTCATGTTGTAAACCACCTAGAATAGTGGTTTGCCACCAGATGAGCAAAATGTGGAGGGTCTGTAGGCATGGGTGTGTCAGCTGGAACTGCCACTGTTCTGCTTGGGGTTTTCTTGAAAAAAATGCTGGGAATTTAAACAGCAGCAACAGCAACAAAAGGAATGGCACATGCCTACTGAGAAGAATCGAGGATAGTTTAGAACAGGGGCCTCCAACCCCCAGTCCGTGGCCCAGTGCCGGTCCATGGCCATGGCAGGACCAGGCAGCAGAGACAGATCTCAGGTCTGAGCACTAAGGGGTCTTTGCCACACGTACTTTGGCTCTTTTGGGGGGCGGGGTCCATCAGCCCATCCTTTTGTGCCTGCTCTGCATGTGCTTAGCTTCACGAAAACAGAAATACACCAAGTTTGTGCAGAGGAATTAACACACCCAGCCTGCAGTTCTGGTCTGCGGCATTTGCAACCTGCATAACCTTTAAAATGGACCATTTATCTTACTGGCGGGATGTGACAACTAATGAGCTACACCTGTGATAGATTTGTCACATCTGGACCAACCCCCTCCACCTAAAAAAGTAGTTATCTCCCCCAAATTTATACCAACACATGTTTCTATAAATACAGTTTCAAGGTGAAATGCTGCTGGGAACAACATGATAACCAGCAAACGTATGGTAGACTCAAAAAACCAGACAGCTCTGGATTAATATTTACTCATTTTTATTGTAATGCAGGATTGAAAAGGGAAAGCAACACCAGCAGAGGGACTCTTTGAATACTCAGCGGAGATTTGCATTCGTTGGGTAATTCTATTCCAGAAGCCTTTGAATGCTTTACTAGTAATAGAAGCCAAGTGGGAGAAACCTATTCCATATTTTAGTGATGACATTTTCACAGCAAATATATATTTATATATACTTTCTTATATATAAAGGAAAGGCAAGGGAATTCTGCAAAATACCAGGAAATCTTTAGATACTGAATCACCGCCAACTCGTCTTTTTCTTTTGTGTTTACACACAAATGTGTGTGTATGTGATGGAGAGAATGAGAGAGAGTGCCGATAGAGATGCACATGTGTACACATTTATATACATGTAAACATTAAAGATTTCAGAATGTTTTACTGTGATTCAGGACCTGAAGACTGTTTGGTGTTTTGCAGAATTCCCCAGGGGTCTGTAAATGCCTCTATGTTAGAGGTACCCATTCTAGCTTGAGTCACTTATACCAGTTTATCAAACTAACGAGCCATTGAGTGATGCTATTTCTGAGTTCAAGCTCCACCAGGGAGAGAATGTGGAAAACAAGACTGAAATTTTAGACAGAACTGAATTCCTAAGGGCCAAGACAACTAGAATTTATTAACTTGCTCATGCCAAAGCACACCAAGAATAATGTTCTCTGAGCTTTTTCCTCCACAAATCTTACCATCTTTCATAAAATTCAGGGACGTGTGTAGGCTACATCATTCTGGATTTGGCAAGGTATCGTGATTTAGCTTTCTGCTAACCAGCCTTGGGACGTGGAGCCCGTTGGATTAAAAAAAAATTGCAGCAGGGCAAAACTCTGAAGGAATCTTGGGAGAAAAGAGGGAGTTATGTCATTTGTGTGCATCTGTTACTAAAGGATTGTTCACACTTCCGGACTAAATTGCTCATTCACGGTGCATCAAGTGACGATGTGCACAAATGAGCCACAAGTAGGTAATCATTTCTGATCAAACCTACATGTTACCTGCAAGTTCAGATACAAAAATCATTGCTGTGTTCAAAATGCAACTGCCATTCCACCTGGGTGACGCAGGGTGCACCTGACCAGTTTTGCTGAAAACCCAGCTCCATTAGAGCGTATAATCAAGTGTTGTTGACCCCCACAGGTACTTTATAAAAGTACTTTAATTCTTTTTCAAAATTCTGTTTCCCATCAATAGGTTGCGACGTTCCATCTTTATCGCCCGTACACTGATTCCAGAGGTGAAATAGGACAATTCATAAAAGGTATCTAAAAATCACTCAACTTGAATGTTTGCATATGTGACATGCATATGTAAGAGTATGACCTTTGGTCTAGATAGGTGGGGTATAAATCTAATAAAATAAAAATAATAAAATAAATGCAGATAACATGCAGATAAGAGCAGGTATGAGTTCTCTGCTGTAAGGTGAGCTCTGCCCCATCCTTCCTTCCTTCCTTCCTTCCTCCCTCTCTCTGACTGGATGCTGCTTGCTTATTCCTCTAAGCTGCTTCATCCATACCTCCATGCTGTGGGGGGGGGAGTACATCACCGCTGATATACAAGGCAACAGTTATTACTTGTTAAATTTGTTGGAACTAGTCCTGATAGTGATATAACATTTTATTTATACAGTACTTCTAAAATACATCCTCAGGAAAGGGGAGGTGCCTTTATAATTGTCCAGCCAAATGGACCAACCAATCATTGTTATAAATATTCACCTGTTCCAACTGGAGCAACAGATTTCCATTGAGTTCTCCCTAGGGAGAAGATTTTACCCTCACCCAGTACGTAAAGAGTTGGTTTTCATAGCAGGTTAAAACGTTGATGGCCTACTGCTCAGCTGGCTAGGCCTAAAGTAACTGACACACACACAAACACTATAATTGGAGGAAAGAGGCCAGAACTTTATTGATCACTGCAGCAGTCGTCCTGGCCAAGCATTGGGTTGGATCCACCTCATCGGGGGACCCGAATGCCACCCAGTGCAGACCACTGTCCCCGTAAGAGACCTCCTAGGGCAGGGGAAAAATCTCTCCCCCCCTTGATCTGAGGTAGATCCAGCCCCCCCCCGCCAAGGCTCCAATTTGGGGATTTCTCCCCCACTCAAACATGCAGGTCTTCGCCTGATGATCCTTCCCAATGCCTGAAAAGTTGTGACGATTCAACATATAAAACTAGAAAACCCAAATGAGGAACATCCAAATCAGTGTGTAACCACAAGAGGTTAAAGCAACCAACTAGAGTGGGAGGGCAAGGGGACTTGTGTTCTGGTGAACTGAGGTGCCCTGCCTCAGCTTGCCCCTTTAAACTGTGCTGGTGGACCGGACTGGAAGCCCCATCCCTCACATCCACTGGCAAGCAGCCCAAACACCCATTGCCATGCGCCAGCTAATCCCTATAGGGGGCAGTGCCCTCGGGCCAGGCATGGGCCTTCCTGGCCCCCCTGCTGCTCGCCACGTGGTGGCCGCCATTGCCTCCTGACCGCTGTAGGAGAGCCCCAGCAGCCACTCTGGCCTCAATGCAGGACTGGGTAAGTCCAGGTGAACCTTATGTACAGAACTATTCAGTCTTTCCTTACCTGGTTTTCTCCAAGGCACTTGGAAGGGGGGCACCAAACCCTCTTTTCCATGGTTGTTTTCTGCATATGGAGAACAATGTGTCTCCAAAGGAGAGGATCCTGGATTCAGTGTTCCATAGGGTTCAATTCTAGGTCTATAGTTCTAAGAAAGCAGAGCCACGTCTACGACTAAAGTCACATTCAGTCACTACTTCCTTGGTTCTCTCCAAGACACATAGACAGGCACAGAAAGAGATGTTGCATTGAATGAGTTACGAGGTGTTTTTGACCCTGCTAGAAATCCTGTGTACTTAAAGCAGTTTAGTAGTGTGCTTAAGGTAAGGATTAGGGGTTCATTGCACAAGAAGTGTGCATTTCTTAAACCCACTGAAAAATTCCAATCCCAGGGCCAGCCTGTAAACTGCCAAAGCACTTTTATTTCTTAGCATTACAGTTTGCAGAAAAAGCATGGGTGTGAATACACTGGTTAAGACAAAAAAGTACCTGAAAAGGCAATATGTAATAGGTAATTCTGGATTGTTGTTTGTTTGTTGTTTGTATGAGATCAGTGGAAGCACCAAAGTCCCAATGGATCTCTTAGCAGCGGTCCCCAACCGTTGTGGGACCACGGATTGGCTGAGCCTCTGAGGAAGGCGGGGTACCCCCCACATGCTCTTGGGCACACACACACGCATGCCAGCACCGGCATGAGCGCTCCCCCACGCCTTCGCGCATGCGCAGGAGTGCCTGCACGCCTGCCTACGGGCCCACCCACCCCTTCGCACGGGCGCATGCGTGAAGGGGAGAGCACTCACGCTGGTGCTGGCACGTGTGTGTGCGCGCAAAGCAGCTGTGGGGAGGGGAGTGTGTGCAGGCACACTCAGTCTATCCAGTACTAAACAACAGTTTCTTACCTGCCTCTGAATTCAAAGAGAGCCCCACCTCTCTGCTGTGTGTCTTTCCCCCTCTCTTTAGTCTGCTGAAGTCTGAAGGCAGTCAGTCATGTTTGTCAGTTTGCTGTTGATCTGCAAGTAAATGAAACATTACAAGTACAGTACAGTGGTGCCCCGCATTGTGACGATAATCCGTTCCGGAAAAATCGTCGCTATGTGGAATCGTCTCTTCACGAAACAAAAAAGCCCATATGGGCAAAAAACTCACCGTTCAGCGAAAATCCTCCATACGGCCGCCATTTTCGCTGCCCGGTAAGTGAGGAAAGGGCGCAAAAACACAGCGGGCGGGCATTTTTTTTACCCAGCAGCCATTTTGGAACCGCCGATCAGCTGTTAGAAAAAACATCGCTATGCGAAAATCGGTAAGTGAAACAGCTTCCCGATCATTGCAAAGCAATTTTTCGCTACCTAAAACATCACAATGCGATCGCAAAATCTTCGCTATGCAGATTTGTTGTTAAACGGGGCGCCCGTTATGCGGGGCACCACTGTACCAGTTAATGAGAAATGGGTGGACTACTCTGGGGAGTTTGAAGCTATTCTGCTCTGTTTGAAGCTATTCTGTGGAGCCAGCAGATTTTAACCAAAAATTTAAAACTCTGCAACATCTTTGGGGGCTCAGTAATCACAGTTTGAGAGGAGTGTGAAGTTGTGTTTCACCATACCATGTGTACACTGTTTTAAATCATCTGTACTGTTGTTTTATTGCCAGCACCCATCCCTGAGATCACTGAAGCTACCAACATGAACTTGACGCAACTCCAGGAGGCAGTGGAAGACAGGAGGGCCTGGTGTGCTCTGATCCATGGGGCCACGAAGAGTCAGCCACGACTTCACAACTAAACAACAGCAACAATCCCTGAGATCTTTGGATATAGGGCAGCCTATAATTATTCACATACATACATAAGTATATCTTGCCATTGGCTATATTTTTGAGCATGCAAACGAGCCATGTCTATCGTACACAATGTTGCGTCTCAAAATTTGAGCAAGTGCATTTGTAGCGCATGCTCTTGTCCAGTAGAGGGCGCTGCTTGGATGTGTATGTCATTTCCTGCTGTTTGTACAGAATGAAACGATACAATTGAATGTTCTTTGAAATCTGCTTCCAGACATTTTTCTTTAAAAAAAGGCTCATTAGTGTGAAATTCCATTCCAAAGAGCATAGCCTAGCTCTGAAAACTTCAATACCAGCATAAATTCCAGCTCAGCTGTATTAAGCAAAGCACCTAACAAGTTTAAATTCCAGAACTCCCTTGCGGCTTGGGGCTAGTTGTCGCCTGTGCCTGCCAGTATAAAGGTAACTTCAGAGTAATACAACTCCCGTCCCCCTGGGGCACGCATAAAAATGAGGTGTGCATCTCAAGAGGCCTTTTCCTGTGAATCAACTAAAATAATTCAAACAAGGAGATAGGAATATATTATTGATAAGAGTTTTGTGCAGCTTTTTGTTTTGCTTTGTGATGTCTTGATACCCCCTCCTCCTGCGCATTCTTGTCGAAGGCATTGAACAGAGATGAACTCGTGGATTCTTCCCTGCACCCCACAAAGTTTCAGGGGTGCTCCCTCTTAATTTTAGTCCAGTCCTGGGGATTATTCCTGGAGACAGAAGAAAACAGGGAGTCCACTGTTATTTTCGCTGCATAGAGAACTATAGCCTGAAACATGTGGAAGATACCCATTTGGCTTTTATTATTACGGTTTTATTAATTGGTTTTAGCATTTCTTATTGTGAGGTGCTCTTTTAGCTGAAGAAAAAAATGCTCCAAGTTATCATCTATATTGGAGGCATTTTGTTCTAATAGCAACTCCTTTTTCTTCCACAGGAACTTTCCAAATCATACTTGGGAGGAGAATTGCTAATTCAGAATTCTCAGCACCTCAGTCTGTAATTCCCCAGATCCTCTGGAAGGGCCATGGGACTTGACAGAAATGGCCAAGGCCATCAGTTTAAGTCCCCAACAGCTGCTGGGCTGTTTTGGATCTCTAAGTGGAAGACAAAATTCAAGAGGTAGTGCTGGAGGAAGGGGTAGTTCCATTTTTGTGCATGAAATATCCATAAATCTTAGGCATTCCTCATTTGTCCCTGGCAGTGCTAGGGATCGCCGGCTTGATGCAAAAGTGTTTGCTTACTTCCCAACTCTTGTTAGACTTACCTGTAAAAAAACTCGAAAAGATCCACCACTGTGACATTAAAAGGTCCTTCCCCTTTGATATAGCAATGAGATGTCTCCCAGTCTCATGTTTTGCTACTAAAAAGCTCAGGGAATGGCATGTTGCAGAACTGCGAGCCCTTCACTCAAGCCAGTAAAACATTGTTAGAATGTTATTGCACAGATATACAGTATTCAATTGTGTGTGTGTGTGTGTGTGTGTGGACACCCTCTTCTGTTCAGTACCATTCACATTTGTTGAAAAGCAGCCACTATAATAGCTTTGTGTTTATGTATTTACAAAGCTGTGGAACTAGTATCTTGCCAGCCAGATTGGTGTGTGTGTGTGTGTCTGTGTGTGTATTTGTAAAAAAAAACTTAGACAATATCTTTTTATTTCATTAACTAGAGCTATGCCTTTGCATGGTTCTGTTGAATGACACAAATACAAGGCATACACCTGCAACATGGGACTTCTAGTTGTAGTTTAACTACATAAGAGTTCTGGAGAGTTGGAACAACAGAAAGAGGAGAGCCAAAGGTACACTATGTATGACAGCCTGGCACAAACAGATCAATGGCACATATCTAAGGCTTCATTTTAATTGAAATTGAGGATTAGGGAGGTAGCCTAAGGATTCCCAGGGGAAAAAAACCTGGTTTATGGTGTCTTGGAGCTACATTTCTGCCATACGAAAAAAAAAGCAGGAAAAATGGCAGAAAGTGAGGAGGAATTAAAGAACCTCTTAATGAGGATGAAAGAGGAGAGAGACAAAAATGGTCAACATCAAAAAAACTAAGATCATGGCCACTGGTCCCATCACCTCCTGGCAAATAGAAGGGGAAGATATGGAGGCGTGACAGATTTTACTTTCTTGGGCTCCATGATCACTGCAGATGGTGACAGCAGCCATGAAATCAAAAGACACCTGCTCCTTGGGAGGAAAGTGATGATAAACCTAGACAGCATCTTGAAAAGCAGAGACATCAGCTTGGCAACAAAGGTCCGCATAGTCAAAGCTATGGTTTTTCCAGTAGCGATGTATGGAAGTGAGAGCTGTACCATAAAGAAGGCTGACCACCGAAGAATTGATGCTTTTGAATCGTGGTGCTGGAAGAGGCTCTTGAGAGTCCCTGGACTGCAAGGAGAACAAACCTATACATTTTGAAGGAAATCAACCCTGAGTGCTCACTGGAAGGACAGATCCTGAAGCTGAGGCTCCAATACTTTGGCCATCTCATAAGAAGAGAAGACTTCCTGGAAAAGACCCTGATGTTGGGAAAGTGTGAAGGCAAGAGGAGAAGGGGATGACAGAGGATGAGATGGATGGACAGTGTCACCAAGCGACCAAGATAAATTTGACCAAACTCCAGGAGGCAGTGGAAGACAGGAGGGCCTGGCATGCTTTGGTCTGTGGCAGTGCTTCTTAACCTTGGGTTACTCAGGTGTTTTTGGACTGCAACTCCCAGAAGCCTTCACCACCAGCTGTGCTGGCTGGGGTTTCTGGGAGTTGCAGTTCAAAAACACCTGAGTAACCAAGGTTAAGAACCACAGGTCTATGGGATCACAAAGAGTCGGACACAACGACTAAACAACAACAACAAACAGAATAAGGAAAAATGTTAACAAATCATCCAGCCTGATCCTGTGCAGGTTTACTCTGAGTAAGCCATATTACATTCTGGCAAATTGACACGCAACCCTAATGAGAAGTGAAGATTGGCCACTAGAGTGAACATATTTGGCTCTCATGATTGGTTCTCACTAGATGGAGAGGTCTTCTCAGAACACCAAAGCCAACTTTTGATATTTCACTGGTGATTTTTTAAAATTTTCCTTTATATTTGGAGATTTTAGGATAAAATGCATTATACAATTAAACGAATAAAGCAATCAGTAGGCTATACTGTAGTTTGGTTATTTCTGTAGTTATGCATACACACCTGTGTCCCACCTTTTTTATATTTAAAAAAGACACACAGCACCCCTAGGTCATGAAAACATCTCACTGCACACATGACAACCCCCACCCCACCCTGTTGGAGAACACGTCTAGTTAAATGCCATGGCCCCTCAAAAGGATCTTTGAAATTTTATACTAAGGTGCTGAGAATTCGGAGTTAGTGATTCTTCACACACTCAAACCATATTGCATTCGAAAGAATTGCCAGACAGCATATGAAAGAAAACATCAGTCACAATACAAATATTGTACACAAAGGCTGCAAATTTCCAACACGGGAAGACCACCAGCAAAGCCATCTCAGCCAGCCTTCTTCAGGAAAGCATTCCATAGCCATGGTGCCACAACCTAAAAGGTCCTGACATGAAAGGGAATGACACTCAAACTTCAAAGGCAAAAGAACAAATTGCTGTTACAACTTGCACAGTAGTGCAGCTATGTTATGATACAGTGGAGCAAGTCAACCTTCTACAAAGCAATTCTAAAAATGGGGGCAGTCCAAATAAATCATTATACCTTTGACATTGGACTACAGGATACAGTGGTGCCTCGCTTAACGATTGCCCCACATTACGACGAAATCACTGTACGACAATCTTTTTGCGATCACAATTGCGATCGCAAAACAATGATCTAAATAGGGTTTTTTTGCTTTGCGATGATCGGTTCCCTGCTGATGGCAAAAAGCAGCACCTTGCCATACCAGGCAGTTCAGAGCCTCCCTGCAAACACACACATATTCACTCAGAAGCAGAAGCCAGGCGGACTGGAGCCTCCCTGTAAACACAAAAAGGCTCACTCAGAAGCAGAAGCCAGGCAGCCTAAAACCTCCCTGAAAACACATTCACACACACACTCAGAAGCAGAAACCAGGCAGTCCCACGCCTCCTCTAATCACACACTCTCTGACTGCTGGAAGAAAAGCTAGAAAGAAGCAGCCTCTTCACCACCAATGGTTAGCAATTTGAACTTCCCGCCTTTTCCCCCTGCCTTTTTGTGTTCATAATTGGAAGCTCCAGCCACAAGTCGAAGCAAAGCTTTGCAGCCAGAGCTGGTCATTACTCAAAATGATCATAAGTCAGGACCACTGTAGGTGGTTTGAGAGAGGGGTCAGGAAGGCCATACATGTGCATATAGAAAATCCCTCACTCAACAGGGGTGGAGGCCTTAAATACAATCTGTCTTCTATTTATCATGCTGCCCTTTCATCCATTCCCCAGAAAGATTAGGGCCACACACACCAGAAAGACCACTGTTAACAACAGCTGACTGTTACATACAGCACTGATGTTACCTGTCTGTCATGGGTTGGAGGGAAAGTTCCATCCTATGGGGAGTGGAAGGCGGGACATCAGGAGGAGGGGCTGTACTGTATATATATGTGGAGCGTGTGTGAAGAAGAAGTAGAGCTGAGAGAAGAAGCTGGTGTGGGAGTCTGTGTGTCAGACAGGGTACTACTGTGTGTCAGTCAGTACCTACCTGATAGGTTCAGGTGTCTTTATGGGTAGCCAGAACTGATAGGTTCAGGGTCTGTGCTTTATTTAAAGGTGTTCTGTGTGAACCAAACTGGTGTATGTATGATTGAGACTAAGCCACGTTACTGTATCTTATTCACTTGATCATTTTATTTTCCCTGTGTGTTATTTAAATAAACCTTATTCCTTTGTTTGTTAAAAATCCATTCCTGGTCTGTGTGACTCCTTATAGGGAATGGTTGGTGGCAGCTTAGTTAAAGTGTGGTATATCCCAGTAGGTCTGGGGTTGTCACATTGATAACCCATGACAATGGGTAGAGAAGGACTGGAGAAGTGGGATTATCCCTCACCCTCAGTCCTTTGTCCTTCTAACATTCCTATTCAGACCAGAGAGAAGTGAAACCAATGTGGAGGATGTATCAGGCATCTCCTACCAACTCTCCTCAGACTGAAGAAACTACTTGGATGAGTAATGAAACATTTCACCCTAACAACAAAGAAGTCCAGTTGCCATGACTCAGTTTCCAGTACTATTCACACTTGTAAAAAAAAACAGCCCTGAGAATTGCTCCATGATTGGGTGAGAAGTGATCAACTGAAGAAAATTAGCTTCTGGGAATTTCCCTTGCTTGATGTCATTCTGTGAATGGTAGTGAGCATAAGAGGGTATCTTGTAGACCATCCTGACTGCTGCCATTGGTGTTGCCAACATTCAGGTTGCCTTTTACTATGTCAAGGCTGGCATCCTTTTTCCTGCTGGCAATGCGGACATGCTTTTGTGCAGCAATATTTGGCCATTTCCAGGATATTTTGAACTGTGGATGTAGAAGCACAATATCGCACATTCATAAACTGGAGAATTTTTTGAAGAACAACTCTCTCTGTCTCTGTCTCTGTCTCTCTCTCTCTCTCTCTCTCACACACACACACACACACACACACACACACACGATGGGTGTACTTAAACACACAAACAAACTTTGGTTTATTAGACACTCTTATATTTATTTTATTTATTGATTGATATTATTTACAGTATATACTGCCTTTCTCCCTATAGGGTAGTTCACAGCAGATAAAGCAAGAGATTTTAAAAGATGGTATAAATATCACACTGAAAAAATAATTAAACACATAGGCATGTGTGTATACACAAATGTATGTATATACACATATACATATATGCAAAGAAAGGAAGAGTCAAAACTTAAGTACTGAAAGAGTAGTTCAACATGACACTAGTTTTCAGCTCATAAACTACAGGGATTCAGGCTATAGTTGATAAGCTTATCTTGAAGTAAGACAGAAGTCGGGCTGTTGAATTTCTTACCATTTTGTGGCCATTATACAGCTAAGAGTCAGGAACTGTCAAATTACATGAGTAATAGCTATCCATATGCAAAAGGAAGAACTGTTGACAATCGCCTCTCATCCCTTCTTCTCATTCCATCTGTGTGTGCTTACACAGAGCAGTCAGGGCTAAAGCAACGCTGGGACCAGATATTGCCACATTCTAGATAAGAAGCCCCAGCACAAACAGACACTGCTGGGAGAAATCGGAGTGTGCGTGCGGAGGGAGAAATAAATAAATAAAAGGGTAAATCATCAAGTACAGAAATAATGAAAGCGATAATTTTTCCCTGGGATTTCAGGAGGAAGAAAAGACAGCGCTTACCGCGCTGACATTGTCGAGGTTACAGATGATGACGCAAAGGACAGTGTTGGCTTGATTTCCTTTTCTTTCTGCCCCCTCCTTCTTCCTTTTCTCCCTGTCTTTACAAAACAATCACATTATATCTGCTTATAAGATATGAGTGAGATTGTTATCTAGCATAATGAAAACCCAAATGACAGGCTGATAAAACTTAGCAGCTGTTTATAAAGTCTTGTAAAGGCACTCTCAGAGGTATATAGATAAGAAAATCACATAACTGAAATGGCTTTGGAAAAAAAAGCAGCATTAGATACTGATGGTGAAAGAAAACGAGGCATGCTACAAGCTATTTAAATCCTGCAGAGCCAACAAGCAGTTGGGCAAAGAGCCTGTAGGTCTCCAAGCTTGGGCTGAAACTCCATGCCCTGTGACCACGTTCTCTACTCAAACTTCAGGCACTGATTTTGCTCTATGAAGCAGTCTTGGAGGAAAAAAAATCTGATTTGCAGACATTCGTGAATCAAAAAGAGGGTATTTAACCATTTATTGCTTGCAGCTTTCTCCTTCCAGATCTGTCTTCAGAGGCTCTTCTTTCCCCAGCAAAGGCTACGACGGTTTTAAGAGACTTGGCATATCCATCTGTTGGACCCAGGGCTGGGTCTAACCTCGTACCATCAACACTGATGCACCCTGGTAAGTCTGCCCCGCTCCATCCCTGGAAGAAACCAGTGGGACTGCAGGCAGTGGGGAAAAAAACATATTTCAGGGTCATCAGTGGAGGCTGACAACTTTGGGGCCACAGAATGTTTGGGAAGTCTTGACATAGATGTGGCCTATTATTATTATTTTATTATTTATTTGATTTATATACCGCCCATCAGGCAACCAAGGCCACTCTGGGCAGTTTACAACAAATAACAAAAAACATCAGAGTAACAAAATAGCAAATATCAACATTAATACATAGGGGTGAAAATCAAAAATAAAGTGAAGTGACATTAAAATTATGATACAATAAATATAATTAAAAGGGTAGAAAAATAAAAACATGGAGTATGGCAGTATGATAGAAGTTATATTATTGGACACTATTGTATCAGAGTATAGTTTGTTCAGGGAAGGCCTGTCTAAATAGGTAGGTTTTTAGTAGCTTTTTGAATGTGTCCAGTGGGCGGATTTCGGGTGGAAGAGAGTTCCATAATTGTGGTGCTACCACCCAGAAGGCCCGATTTCTAGTGGTTGTTTTACGGGCCTCTCTCAGGGTCAGAACTTTCAGCCGCCCTGCTTGTGATGATCTTATAGGGTGGGCAGATCTAACTGGAAGGAGGTGCTCGGCCAGATATTGAGGTCCCAAACCATTTAGGGCCTTATAACTGGCGATTGGACGATAGTTGTTAATATTATCAGCCGCCGATTGGTGTTTTTTTTCCTGGATAGGCCTAATGAGTGTCTCCTTGACAGCAAGGGGGACACTGCCCTCAACGAAAGACCCATAAATAATAGCCACCGCCCACTCAGTTGTTATCGGCCTGGCCGCTTTCAAGAGCCAGGCCGGGCAAGGATCTAGTGAGGAGGTGGTGGCCCTGTAGCAATCAAAGACCCTGTCAACCTCAACTGACATCACGGGCTGAAATTGTGTTAAAATTCCAGGGCCAGGCGATGTTCTGGACATCTCCACTCAATCCACTGATAAAGAGGAGATATCTAGGTCCTGGTGGATGCCTCCACTTTTTGTTTAAAGAAAGTTCAAATTCGTCACAGGAGATGCTACTGGGAGGCCTGTCACTGTGACCAATATCTGATAAATCACATACAATGCAGAACAGTTCCTCTTGATGGTCCTGAGCTTCACTTATCTGGCAAGTGAAGTAGAATTTTCTTATAGCCTTCACTTTGGCTAAATAAATATTTGATGCAATTTTAGCGGCATTTAAGTTAGCTACCATCGGGGCCTGTCTCCAAATGCCCTCCTATTACGCTTCATCCTCCACAGCTATTGGTTATGCCAGCCAGCTGGCCGGGGTCAAGAGTGGAGGGGGCGTAGAGGAGTGGTCCTGTCAGGCGCCCTGGTGGCTGCTGCATACCATTCATCCACTAGAGTTTCGACAGGAACGCCAACAAGATCGGCCGATATCCCCTGAATTGCATCTTGGAAAACCTACAGGATCCAATAGCCTGTGGGGGCAGACCATGTTAATGGATCCCTGCTCCCTCTGGTGGGGGGGGGAGTGCCACTGGGAGGTTACATTTTATTAGGTGGTGGTCTGACCATGACAAGGGGACTGATACCATGTCAGTCACCATCGGTCCACTCTCTCCCTGACCTGTTCAGAATACCAGGTCTAATGTGTGACCCGCCACGTGGGTGGGACCTTTGACAAACTGGGACATGTCCAAGGAAACCATGGTTTCCAAGTACTCAAGAGCTGGTCCAGTGGCCGCAGCCTCAGCATGGAGTCACCCAGGACAATTAATCTGGGGGACCTCAGTGCTGTTGCTGAGATGAAGTCCGGTAAACCAGCACCATCCCAAATCCATCAACACGTGAAGGGCCTCCAAGCCTGGGATGCTCAAGGCAGACAGCCTGACAACCTCTAAGGTGTTTTTATAAATAATGGGAACTCCCCCTCCCCGACCCTCCAGTCTACCTTGGTGTTGGATGGAATATCCGGGTGGGCAAATTAATGAGAGGGCTACACCACCCTCTGTGCCCACCCAGGTCTCAGTAACACAGGCCAGACCTGCTATTTCATCCAAAATCAAGTCTTGGATTTAACCGGGCCTTATTTAAAGCAGATCTGGCATTTAACAACATCAAGGATAGAGTGGCCTAGGGTGTAGCTGGACCAGAGGAAATGCTAGATCTTGCAGGCACTGTTTAGAAGGAGGGAGACCATGAAGTATAAAAGCAAAGAGGGTGCAGAAGTGGTTACACTGGATTCTAAGAGTGGGCTGGAGGCAGCCTGTGGAGGAGAGAGGAGGAAGAAGAGACAGGAATGGATGAAGGGGGGTGAAATGTGCCTCTAGTGCTGAAGTACATCCTAAACCTCCCAAAAAAGCCTTCCAGTCTTCCTGCTTTCACTGGCTTTTTGATGCCATTGTGCAGAGGATGTGCAATCAACTTCTCTCATTGAACCCTGTGGTGCTGTGGTTAAGCTGTAGTATTGCAGCCAAAACTCTGCTCACAGTCAACATTTGATACCAACGGATCTGACAGCTGGGTCAAGGCTGACTCAGCCTTCCAGCCTTCAGAGGTCGGTAAAATGAGTACCCATTCCATGGGGGGGGGGGATGTGTAGTCTGTATAATTTTTTAAAAAAGTAAACCACCAAGAGTGGGGCAGTATATAAGCAGCAGACTTTAATAATCTTAGAACTGTAGAACTGTGAGGGACCCTTAGGATCATCAAGTCCAGCCCCTGTCAAGGAGGCACAGTGGGGAATTGAACTCCCAACCTCTGGTTCTGTAGCCAGAAGCCTAAGCCACTGAACTATCCAGCACTTTGCTTTGCTTTTTCCTCTGCTCCTGCTCCTAGGAGTTGCAGTTGCGCCGGTGGATAAGACAACAGCAGTTTGAGTGTCTCTGTTGTATGGAGGCAGAAGTGCTAGCCATCCAGAGACTGGTATAGTTGGGTAGCTGCAAGCAGAGATGTAGGCAGAACAGACCTTGGGGGGTAAACTTAGGGGAGGGTGAAGTTATCTTTTGGACCTCTCTTCAACCCTTAGAAAAGAGAAAGAGAGTTATGTGAAGTTATTAGTTTGTTGAATAAAGTTCTGTTGGTTCATAACCTTGGATCCTGCCTATATGTCCAGACCAGCGGGATCTTTAAATGCCCCCTACCAATGGAGGACTTGCGAGGACACCCAACATTTTTAAAATATATATTTCTTATTGTGACGTGTGCCATGACGTCACCTGCCTGTCTTGGCTAAGGCTGGAGTTTCCTGGCCTATGGCAAGGCAGGAGGTGGGTCTTATAGGGGTGGAGCTTGTGTATATAAGGGGGGTGTACAAAGAGGGAAAGGTGGTTGAGGGTTGTTGTTGGTTGGGGAATTAGAGAGTGACAGGGTTAGGTATAGGTTAGGTGATTAAGGAACTGTGAATAAAGTAATAAAGAACTGTGCAGGGTGAAGGTCTGATAAATATAGTATTAGAAGTGATTCTTTTACACCGTGATTTCCTTTTTAAGTCTGTATTCAATAAATCATTATTTTTATTTTAAAATCCATACATAGTCTGAGGTGTCAGATTTATGTGTGGTTGGTGGCAGCGAAGTACTGTGTGTGTGTGTGTGAGAAGGATCGTGGCCTGTCATCTCTAGTGGTGACGTAGGTGGAGGTGGCAGTCGCGACAAAACTGGTGCCAGCGTGTGGGATACGAGTTGTCCAGTTGCCCAGTTGCCCAGAAAAGCCTTGGCTAGTGTGACCAGAGCAAAAGGATTTCAGTTAGGAGCACCTGAAGTGGGGTGTGGGTAACTCTCTAGGATTTGTCTCCAGGGGGGAGCAGATCTAGTAGAGAGGCACCTAAACTTCAGAGTGAGGGAACTGACTTATGAGCTCTAGAAGGTCCATTTTGTGAGGGAGATTGAGCCAAAATAGGAGGCTGTTGTGACTTGGTCTGAGAGTCCAGAGTGGGGAGAACTCTGAAGGGACAGACAGACCAAGGGCAGCAAAAATTTGGGATCTCTCTAGTGAACTACAGAACCTGAGAGAGGGTGAAGCTGTGGTGGATTTTGAAAGCAGAGCCAAGGGCAAAGAAAATTAAAGTAGCTCTAAATCTGGCAAGAGGCCCAGTGAAGGGGCAGAAGCCATTAGAGACTACAGTAACAAGCCTAGCCATATCTGTTGGTATACCCTGTTAGAGAGTGTCAGACCTTAGCACAGAAAAGGAAAAAAAAAAGTGACGTTTTAAACAGAGGCTTGAAAATAGAAAAGAGCCTCCTGTGTGATTAAAATGCCTCTCACGCGCAGTCAAATGGCAGAAGTGAGTGAACAAAGAGACCAAGCAATGTCAGACTGGTCTGGGGATGAGTCAAATGGTGAGGGAAGAGTGGCCTCAGTGCAGGAAGGAGCTATTGGTGAACAGTTATCAGAAATTAAGAAAATTCAATTAGCCCAGGCACATGAATTTCAAATGAGACAAATAGAAAAGGAGGAAAGAATAGAAAGGGAAAGAATTGCCCTAGAGAAAGAGAAAATGGAATTAGAGAGGGAGCGTATGGCGTTTGAATTAAGAAAATTGGAAATGATGAATCAGAACAATAATAATAATAGGGAAAATGAGGGGAGCCAATTATCAAAAGCAGATTTGAAGAAATTTCCTACATATAAACAGGGGGATTGTCCTGAAAACTTCCTTAAAATCTTTGAACGTAGTTGTGCTGATTTTTCTGTGAGGGAAACAGAGAAAATGATAATTTTGAGGTCTCTCCTGAGTGGAAAAATGGCTGACGTGTATGCTGATATGCCAGTTGAGCTCAGTAAAGATTATTCAGAGTACAAAAAAATGGTTTACAATCGTTTTGGCATTAACTCAGAACATCTCAGAATGAAGTTCAGAAAACTTTCTAAAAGAGCAGATGAATCTTATACCCAACTTGGTTTTAACTTAGAAAAGTGTTTAGATAGGTGGCTTGAACAGGAGAATGTAAAAACCTTTCAGGAATTGAAAAATGTTGTGGGCCTGGAGCAGTTTTATTCCTTACTCCATGGGGAACTTAAATTTTTAGTTCAAGAACGAAAACCAACTGATGTTAGAAACGCTGCTCAAATAGCTGATTTTATTTCTCAAATAAGGGGTCCTAGTTGTTATGAGGGGAGAAGTGTGAGGAAAACATGGGACCCAAAGTTCTCTAAGGAACCAGCACAGAGACAGACTAAAGTATGCGGCCATTTTAGTGAAAAGCCCTCAGAACAGGGCCAGCACAGTAAACAAGTTTTGGAGGGAAAAGAGAAACTTGAGAGATTTGATGGGAAAAGCTCATGGGGGGAGAGAATCTGCTTCATTTGCAAAAAGAAAGGCCACATTGCTTCACAATGTTTTAATACAAGGCAAAATAAAGAAATTCCACCTCAGAAAGTTAATGTAAAAGAAGCAAAGGCTGTATTTTGTGTTCAGAGTAAACCTCAAGCTTCTTCTAGTGAAAGCTCTGTTGTCATGGAAACCCAGGCAGAGGCAGTTAGGAGCTCTGAATTGGATACATTGAAGGAGCTACCTCTCGCTGAAGTTGTCCATTGCTATTACATACAGACCAATGCTGCTTTACTGGAATCTGCTGGGGACAGGATAAAAGTTTTTGAAAATGACTATTCAGCTTTGAGAGACACCTGTTCTGAAATTTCCATATGCCACTCAGACATAGTACCACAAAGTTGTATGATTGCTGACCAGACTCTATCTGTGAAAGGGATTGGGTCAGAACTAGTTTCACTACCTGTAGCTGACTTGAAAATTGAATATCAAGGGTGGAAGGGATTGTGGAGAGTGGGGGTGTCTTCTGAGATCCCTACCCCTTTTCTTATTGGTAATGACTTAACAAAGCATGTCAAGAGTGCCCTGGTGGTAACACGTGCACAATCAGTACAAAGTGAAGCCAGTAGTGGGAATGACTCTCAAGAGCCAGAGAAATTTGTACCACAACCTGAGGCATTCTCAGTTGAAATACCTCAGAAAAGCCTCTTTGTCAAGGAACAAACAGCAGATCCCACCTTAAAAGATTGTTTTACCAAGGTGACTGATAAAGATTTATCACCTGAGTGCCCTGAACGCTTTATTATCAAGGGTGGTTTACTGTATAGGGAAAAACTGAACAATATTTCAAAAGGGGGGCCTGAAGTTAAGAGACAGTTGGTGGTGCCTGAGAAATATCGCCCTATGATTCTGGAAAAGGGACATGCAGACATTTTCTCAGCTCATATGGGGATCAACAAGACCAAACAAAGAATAGCCCAAAACTTTTACTGGCCTGATATGGGTAAACATATTAAGAGTTTCTGTCAAAGATGCCATATTTGTCAGAGACAGGGCTCTAATTGTGATAAAACCAGAGCAAAGCTATGCCCATTACCAGTGATTTCGACTCCTTTTACACGTCTAGGGGTGGATATCATAGGTCCAATGCCCAATGCCACTAAGCGGGGGAACAGATTTATTTTAACTATAGAGACCCAGACTGTGGCAGAAGCCTTAGTGAATTACAGGAGTAGGATGGGTTTTCCTTCTGAGACAATCACAGACTTAGGAACCTCTCATATATCCAAACTTATGAAAAGGTTAGGCAGGGGGGTCATTCACATAAATGCCCTGAAGCCTTATTACAGAGAGATCAACCTTATGCAGTTGGCAATAAAAGAGGCTGATAAGGAGGAACATGGGTTGCCCTTCAGGGAAGGGAGGGGCCCACAAAAGTTCAAAGCACAAGAGGTGCAGATCAGCCCTGCTCTATCCAGAGAACAGCAGAATAGTTGCAGAGCGCTGGTTACAAAACCTCAAGAAGTGTTCTCAAACAAACCTGGTGTTGACAAGGGAGTGCTACCCAGGACTGACATAGGGAATGCTTCTCAGTCTGTAATACCATATAGAATAAGAGGTTATTACTGTGACAATATTCGCAAAGAGCTAGACGAAGTGCTGCTAAACGATCAAAGTATTGTACACTCATCTAGCGCTTGGTTAGCCCTTACAATTTTAATAGACAAGCCGAATGGCAGTGTCAGGTTCTGTGTGTATTACAGCAAGTTGTATTCAGTAACTAAACCTGATGCTTATCTTAGGCCTAGGCTTGATGACATAAGTAAGATGATTGAAGGAAGAAGTGAACCTAAGGCCCAAGAGAAAAGCGCATTTGGTAGTCCATTTGGCCTGTTTGAATTGCGAGTCCTCAGTTTTGGCCTGAGAAACTCACCAGCAACTTTTCAGAGGCTCATGGACCATACTCTGAAAGGGCTTAGTGACTTCACAGTAGCTTATATCGATGACATAGGGGTCTTTAGCAACACCTGGCAAGATCACCTACATCATCTAGAGTTAGTGCTACAAAGATTGAAAGATGCTGGCTTAACTGTTAAAGCTAGTAAGTGTCAGCTAGGTAACTCAGAGATGAAGTACCTAGGTCACATAGTGGGAGGAGGCCTAATCAAACCTTTAGAGGCCAAGGTAGAAGCAATCGTGAATTGGCCCAGACCTACCACTAAAAAGAAAGTGAGGTCCTTTCTAGGTCTGGCAGGGTATTACAGAAGGTTTATACCCGGTTTCAGTGAGATTGCTGCACCTTTATCAGACCTGACAAAGAAGCAGAGCAGCAACAGCGTTTCCTGGTCGGAAGAGTGCGAGATGGCGTTTGGACGGCTGAAAGATGCTCTAACCAACCATCCAGTGCTGCATGCTCCTGACTTCAACAGAGAGGTCATCATCTATACAGATGCGTCTAATGCCGGTGTGGGAGCGGTACTGTGCCAACAGGATGACAGCGGAGACCAACATCCAGTGGCGTACCTGAGCAAGAAGTTGCTTCCCAGGGAGAAGAATCTTTCTACCAGTGAGAAAGAATGTTTGGCGATCATCTTTGCGATCCGGAAGCTGAAGGCTTACATCTGGGGTCGACATTTTACCTTGTGCACTGATCACTCACCTCTATCGTGGTTGCGGACTATGAAATCACAGAACAGTAAACTGATGAGGTGGGCGCTTCTTTTGCAGGACTATGATTTCGAGGTTAAGGTGGTCAGAGGGACTATAAACTGTGTGGCTGACGCCTTATCCAGAAGACCAGAAGACGACACCTAAAGGACTTATGGACTCTGTGTATAGTATATGGCAATGTAAAGTGTTTGGAAAGTTATGTATTGTGTTTGATAAATGTTTTACATTGCATGTTTTTATTTACCTGTTTGAAGGAAGTGTAAGTATATTGGTAATTGTGTTAACTTGTGGGGAAAAAAATGTAATGCTTTATGTTTGTGGCAGTTGTTTTGGGGAAAAAGCACCTTAGCTTTCCCCCACAAAACAACTTATTAAAGGGGGAAGGTATGTGACGTGTGCCATGACGTCACCTGCCTGTCTTGGCTAAGGCTGGAGTTTCCTGGCCTATGGCAAGGCAGGAGGTGGGTCTTATAGGGGTGGAGCTTGTGTATATAAGGGGGGTGTACAAAGAGGGAAAGGTGGTTGAGGGTTGTTGTTGGTTGGGGAATTAGAGAGTGACAGGGTTAGGTATAGGTTAGGTGATTAAGGAACTGTGAATAAAGTAATAAAGAACTGTGCAGGGTGAAGGTCTGATAAATATAGTATTAGAAGTGATTCTTTTACACCGTGATTTCCTTTTTAAGTCTGTATTCAATAAATCATTATTTTTATTTTAAAATCCATACATAGTCTGAGGTGTCAGATTTATGTGTGGTTGGTGGCAGCGAAGTACTGTGTGTGTGTGTGTGAGAAGGATCGTGGCCTGTCATCTCTAGTGGTGACGTAGGTGGAGGTGGCAGTCGCGACACTTATTATCACCAAAGAGGACAAATGGCTTGTATCAGCGACCAATCGTTTCTGCTTCTTAATCAGAGGAGCCAGCTTAAGCTGCCTGTTTCTGATTGAACATCTATTCCCTTAACTTTCACTTGACAACTCAGCATTGCTGTAAGCTTTGCAAGGTGTCCCCGAGTCTGCCTTAAATCATAATAAACCCCCAGATCCTAATGCAAGCCAGTCTTATAAGCCCTGTGTCAATGCACTATTTCACTAATTAAAAAGGTCAGAAGTTCAAGTCCAGATGGAATTCTTGTACTTTCTCCTCCTCCCCACCTCTCTCATTAGAGAAGAAATAAGAATGGGGGGCGGGGGGAAATGGAAGGAAAAAAAAGACAAACCCTTAAACAAACATTCTGCACTTTAATAATTATGCTAAATTGGAATGTGAGAATTATATCTTCTGGAACAGAAATAAAAAATGTTCATGAAATGTGAGGATAGGAACGTGCAGGTTTTATCTGCCACGACTCAACACTAATTAGAGACAGATGACCAAATCCTATGTATTTAGTGGAACATGATTTTTCTCCACTGCCATATTCTTAATAAGGATAAATCTGTCAATTCTGGCTATCTGTTTCTCATTTTCCAATATTAGATTCATTTCAGCTGATTTCTACATTGGTTTATTTTTATTTTTAAAAGGCCGAATTAACATGTTTGCACTTGATGCGTATTTTTTAAAATATGTTTTCTACTCTGGTTTTACCTGTTATATGAATGTGTGATGAGCTGTTTCCCCTACTGTAGTGCATTTTCATGTTAGGTCTACTTTCCCCAATATACCCAATTTGATTTTTTTTAAAGAGGTAGAGAATTGCATCAATAAATTCTGAGACCCATAAGTACAGAAGGATAACTGTACATCAGTTTATGTCCATTTAGAAAGTATACAAGAAATTGGTTCACATCAAAATATGAGCCAAACTAATTTTATTGGTAGTCTGGGTCACTTTTCTCATAGCATAGAGTTATCTCAGCTTCCAGTGACCGTGCAGCTCATTATATCCCTGCAAGAGTGAATTTTTATGATCCCTTTTGGCTGTCATGTTATAGTGGCCACCTATGTGAAATCTGTTGAATGTATTTCATGGACCAGACCAGAAGAATTTAAATTGTTTAAGTGACTGATCCAGTTGAGTGTAAGGAGACTTCCTTTGTCTTCTAACATCTTGAAGAACCTCTGCCTCCGGTGGATCTTGAAAGGCTATGCTAACTTAAGAAGTAATGCTAGATCAGACCAAAAGTTCGTCTAGTTCAGCATTCTGTTCCCACAATGGCTAGTCTATGGAATGCCTACAAGCCTGACATACAGATGTGCAACAGCATCTTTCTGCTTATATTCATATGCAGTCAAAATGTGTAGTTGTAGTAAACAATGATAATGAAAAAATGATAATTACGGTAATAATTAGTTAAATGGAGCACCTCATTGTGGAAACAACAACAACAAACTACTTGTGACTACTCTATACATGGAAAACCCTGGAAAGGTTTGACAGAAGTCAAAGTCAACTTGATGGTATGTAATTATTAATTATCAATATTTGCTTAATTTTAATGACTATACACACCAAATTGCAGGGGAAGATAAGCTTATTTTAAGATTCAAAGCACCATTCTTAAAGGATTTACACACAGTTTGCTTGTCCTCCTCTTTAACACAAAAGTCACTATTTTAACATTAAAGTGTTAGATCTAATGCATTATTTCCCACTTCTGGTTAAACTTGTATTCCAACTATAATGTTCTGAATTAAACAGGCTTGTGTTTGAAGAAACAAAATGTATAAAGAAATAATGGAACAATTCCACAAGCTATCAAACTTCCTATTGTCAAAAAAACCTCCCTCCCCTCTTCATCTGAATGATCTCTCACTGATTTGGGGCTTTATTAATGAAACAAAAAAGCATCTATAATAGATAAATAATACATCATATAGGATTAGCGCACACTATTTATAATACAGATCCCTGGCGCCTATCATCTAAGATTAAATCAGATCATGCATATTCTGCCACATCTGGAGCTTGTCAGTCTCTGCGTTCTTGTTAATCACTGAACCAGCTACATTTTATTTAACAACAAAAAGAAGAAGGAGGAACACCATTTGCTGGAGTGTAAGACAAGAGATATACAGTGCCCAACTACCTTTTTTAATCTTAAGAGAAGATCAAACAAATTCACTGTACTGTGGCTTGCTTAGTCCACTCATTTTTTGTAACGTTTGAGATCTTAAAAACAACTATAATGATCCAGCCTCCTCCATATGCAGAAAGCTTTCTAGGCAAACAGAAGCAATGACTCTAGATCACTGGTTCTTAACCTTGGGTTACTCAGGAGTTTTGGACTGCAACTCCCAGAAGCCTTCACCACCAACTGTGCTGGCTGGGGTTTCTGGGAGTTGCAGTTCAAAAACATCCGAGTAACAAAGGTTAAGAACCACTGCTCTAGATAACAGTACAGGCGATGGGAGGAGACTAAATTTCCCCTTATATCAGTGGTAGAGAGGCATCAGCTTTTCAGAATCTACTTTGTTTTCACACTAGCAACTCAAGGAATGCTGGCCCAAGCCAGATGCAGATTAATGGTGATGGTCTAAGTAGCAGGTTTTGTCATTTCAGTGGCCTGATTTAGGTCCAGCACACTGTACCACTCAGTCTACATCAATCTCCTGTGAAGAGTTAGGAGGCGAAGCAGAGTCAAGCCCGATGGGAGTACTTGGATGGGAGTCTACAAAAGAATACCAATATCTCCTGCCTGAAATCCTGGAAAGCCATTGCCGGTTGGAAGTGACAGCTAGAGATAGGCATGCATCACTGGAGGGAGAGGAGGGAGAGAACGAGAAGGAGCAGGTGGAGGGGGTGGGGTGCCAAATCATGGCTCAGCTGTGCGGGCATCAGCTGAACCGTCATGAGCTGCCAAACTGGTGATTTATGCCCATTTCCAGTGAGAGTACTGGTCAATCCAGACCAATGGTTTGATTCAGTTGAAGACAACTTCTTAAGTCCCTAATATAGGGACAGGTGACTTTTCATTATAGTGCACCTGCCATTGGACGTGGTGCCTCCCTACGAGGTTGAATTTAGTAATTTATCTGAATACAATTCTTCCCAGTTCTCTGAATTCCGAATGAGCTTGCTTTTGTTTTGTGATCAGTCATCAGGAGATGGTTGGATGCATCTAAAAGGGGAAAATGTTTCTAATAATTTAATTGTGAAGCTGGCTTCTCATCTAGTTCATCCCTTAGAAGCGTTTACTCCACGCATCATTGCCCTCAAGATTCTTCACAAGTCTCTCCATTTCACTTGCAGTTGTTACCATGGTAGTGGGGATTCATGGTGTCCTGGTAACAAGCTATATGGCAATCATTTGTTCATTTTAATTCAGTGGGAGGGAAAACCCAGTAGACTGGCCAGTATCAAGTTCAATACTTTTGCAAGTACTTTTCCTCCAATTGAGGAAGCTGCTGCAGTGATCTGAGAAGGTGCTGGTTGTGTTCTTGATCTTGCACAGGCAGAAGCTTGTCAGATTGCTGCAGCAGCTTCTGTTGTTGGAACTCCACACACAGGCAGATATCGAACAGAACTGTTTTTCTCCTAACTACCCCCATGCTGTGTGCACAACATTCCTCAGCCCAAGACATCAATGAGGAAACCATGGTCTTCTAAAAGCTCTTGAATTGCAACTCCCATCAGTTGTCGTTAATACAGTCAATGATGAAAAATCATCATGTTCCCTGCCCTGACCTATAGGAGAGTTGGTTCTCCAAATAGTTGAGAGGAACATACTTTGGTTGATACACAGAGAGAAAGGTCTGATAGAAATCAGAAAACTGGGACTGGAATTCCTACCAAAGGGCTCTAATGTCCTTTACAGCAGGGATAAGCAATCTCTAATGGTTGGTGTGACCATTTTGCATCCCAAGTGTCAATCACAGGCTGTATCCCCTCTAAAAATGTGTTCTGCTTCTAATTGTAAGGGAGGAAACACATACACACAAGACATAAAGTAAAAGATCTCCCACACTAAAGCCAGGAGCAGAAGATACCCCTTTCAGCAGAAAATTTTCTTTCAGTCTTTGGCGGAAGGGGCATCTGGTCTTTGGGAGGATTATGGGCACAGTACAAAAAGTTTTCTGGAGGGGCTTGCATGTGATTCTCATCCCTGTTATCAAGAAACTATGCACACTTGTTTTGTAAATGCTACCTATTCCCTAGACTGTATCCCATATTTAATTTATGCCCCACCAGCACTTTTCTTGTGGCATGCTATGATGCCTCTGAACAAAGTGTGAGAATTGCTACTATCAATTCACCATTGCCCCATGATTATTATCTTTTTAAAAATCAATGTTCGTAGATGAGAAACCTATAGGCAGAAGAATATTCTGACTATGGAATTAGTATCCCAGAGCGATCTCAGGCACGTTGCTGAAACAAAGACTTTAACATGATGGTTTGGGAAAGCTGGAGGAAGGGGAGGGGGGAAGGAGGAAGGACGGGATACAGAAGAAAGGGGGGGGAAAAGCTGGACCACCAAGCCGCTTTTAGAAAATAATTAGTGCTCTAACATAAATAGATGTCACTGACTGTAGTAATGTCTACGGGAAATAAATAACAGTGGAACACAATAAAACTCCCTGTAATGTACTCTGTTGTAATATTGATGGTAGCATATGGCAACCATCTGACAGCTGTTAAACAGATGTGGCAATTAGCAAACCTTATGGTCATGCTGTTAAGATTATTATGCAACACGTTCTTTAGCAAAATTAGATGACTTCCTACTTTCTGGAGCTTTACACATGTGGAGAGCTAGTCTAATGTCCCATTTAGGCAGTGTTGTTAGCTAATGTGTGTCACAAATATACTGCATCGTGTTTCGTCTCTGTGTGTGCATGCACTCCCTGACATATATGTTTCCATATATACAGAGAGAGAGAGAGATGATGATGCCTCATGGAAGATTCAGGGAAATTCAGAATTTAAACAAGAACAATATCAATTCTGCTGTGCAGCAGATACTTCAATTATAATAGCTAATGGACAAATTGAGAGATAAAAAGACTTTTCTATCATGTTGAAATTCAATGAACACTTTTCAATTAGGCACCAAGTATGAAAAGGGGGGAAAAAGAGGAAGCTACTTTTCCTTGATGTTAACATTGCAAAGAAAGATGAGAGCAGCCTTGCATTTCCATTATACAGAAGAGATGCAGATAATGATGCATATTTAAATTATAAATCAGGTCACTATCTGCCAAATGAAAGCAATATCAATTAGAGCGAAGGTGGATCAGGCTTTAAAATGCCTTATATTTAATGACAAAAGTATGATTGTTAATCTTGCCAGGGCAACAAAGAGATAATTTAAGGCAGCAACAAATCAAAGACTAATGTCACAAAAATAAGCCCTTGTAGCTTTTTTGTGGGGGGAGCATATTATTATAATTAATAGACTTCGAATGACTTTTTTTGTGGGCTATGGGCTTTCACGAAAGCATTTAGGGCAGGCATAAAATATGAAACTTGAAATAGTGGGTTTGACTGACATTGACTTGAGGGTCCTTAAGCTTTTTCCACTACACTAATTCCTGTAAAATAATAGTTTCATTTATAGGCTTAATTTATAATGTTGAATTTATGCCAGTTCATCTGAAATAAATCATGATTATGGCATGATCTATTGTATGTCACTTGAGCTAATGTAAATTAAATATCGTTAGATTTTTTTAGGGAAGGAGGGAACCCTTCCATGTTAAAATAACACTGCCTGACCCATAAATAGCTTAACTAGCTCTTACTTAGAATGCAAATGTAGTTTGCATGAGTAGGATGATGTGATGGCTGAAGCTTTGGGGCACAGCCATAGATCTCGTTAGGAGTCGAACAGTCTCTGGCATAATGGAGCGTGGGATGAGTGGAAAGAATATTGCAAACCCTCTTGGGCCATCTAGCCTAAAGAGCCCAGCATCACAATAAAATGGTGACCTATCACTACCATCATCTCTAACAGAGACACCACTCACTCTGATGGCCAGTTATATCTAAGCAAATGTAATGGATGACTGGCTACACCTAAGCAGATGTTTTCAGTATATGATGCACACTGACCATTCTTAGAGTAGCAGAGGCACTATGGAAACAATTTCACAGTGATGAAAATCACTATACCAGTTCAGAGCTTGAAAATGTTACCTTTGGACTACAACTCCCAGAATCCTGCTAGCTGAGGGATTCTAAGAATTAGTCTAAAAGGTAACTTTCCCAAGTTCTTATCTTTTTCTCTACCTGGGACAAGCTCTGAAAGTTTCCAGTATATCTACTTGAATTAGGGAAAAGCAAGCCATGCAAAACAACTATTGTCTATACCTGTGACATCATTCACACATGTCAATGGAGTTGCTAGTCAGCACCATCCCTTTCAGTAGTACCAGAGGGGAGTCCTTGTTATGTCGTGGGGAGGGGCTTCATGATGTCACAGAGGCAAGGGCAGGCAAAGGTTTGGGGAAAACAAGGACAGCACACATAAAAAGGCGTTTCTGCTGGGCCAATGTGGACTGGCACACACAAACCAAATTCTCTCTTCTTCCATTTCTGTGTGTTTTAAAATTTGCCCCCTCAGAAACATAACAATTTCCCCAAGACTTTATTTGACACCATGAAATCTGATTATCCTCTCCTCAAAGCAGTTTTGTTGCAGTTTTAAGGTACAGTATATGTTTCTGTATCAAGTGATACATAAAGATAAAAAGTATGATATGTACATACAGTACGATGCTTTTTAGGGCTTCCTCTCCTTTTCAAGGGTGGGGCAACTCATATATACATAAATGGATGAAAGTAACTCTTGATCCAGTGTGTTTAATTTGTGGAGTATGTATTTGGGACTGAAGTGATCGAAGCAGCCTCACACTAATGCTTAAGGAGATTGCATTATAATGGTTTATTTCTGAGTAAATTTGGTTATGTCTGTCAAAAACAAGAAGAAACTGGCAATCTTGTTTTTGCTTTGCTTTGCTTTGCTTTGCTTTGCTTTGCTTTTCTTTGCTTTTCTTTGCTTTGCTTGTGTAACTGGCACAATGGGCCTAAGAACATGCATCTACTAGCTTTCTTCACTGGTCTGCTCTCCTCAATTTTTCATGCACAGTATTGGGTATAGTGTGTCATTTGGAGCAAAGCCAAGAAGTAAAGGACTAGCATTGCAACTCATGAGCCTTTGTACTGGACCAGGCCCCAGCAGAAGCAGTGCAAATCCTAGCCAAAACAAAAAACAAAAAACCCCTGAACATTCCCCTGTGAAATAAAAAAAAAGTCTCAGAATCTGACCCTGAAATCTCAGGGAATATGATGCACCTGACCTGAGAACCCTACTCATGATGATTGTCAAGGCCCACAAGTGCAGGAAGGGACTCAGAAATACACTCTTCAAATGTCATCAGCGTTGGCCCCAGACAAATTTCAGTTGGGAGGGCATTTCATTGTCTGGGGGCAGCTGCCGAAAAGGCCCTTTGTCTACAAGCCATCCCTCTTACCTCCTTGATTGAGTTGATGGCAGCTATTATTGCTACTAGAATGTTACTATGTGCTGTCAAGCTGCCACCCCCTCCTCCGGTGAGGATTCATGACCAAGCAGAGATTTGAACCCATGGCCAATCCCATGAGATTTGAAGACATTATCCATTATATCATGCAGATTTCCCTGGTTACAAGAGTCATGTTGAAATCAGTATGGACCTTACCTTAGTGATTAATAACTGGTTCTCTTGATTTCAGTGGGTCTGCTCTAAGCATGACTAATTCTGGATTCAACCGACTGTTAAACTTAATTCATTCCTTCATTTGATTCATATTTTGCTTTTCTCCAAGAAATGGCAGTCAAGGTAGTTTGCATGCATACATTACATAAATGTTCGTGCCTGCTGTGACAGTTCATCAGAATAAGGAGTTTAATAAACTACGTAAAACTAATTTAATTAGAAGAGGGCAATATAGCCCTCTTAAGTGCAATGGAACAATGTGGCATTCAGTTTAAATTATTTGGTTTAAATAAATTAAAGACTTACAATTGCAGGTCTCATATTATTATTATTTTCCTGCTAGCCAGGTCTTGGTGAAACAGACAGAGATTTTCCAGAACCATCATTCATTCCGTTCAGGATGGGCTACAGGAGCCCAAATGGAAAATTCTGTACTCTTGACACCTCCCCAAAAACTTTATAATGTTTATTTTATTTTATTTTATTTTTTTTTTGGAGGAAAATCGTTCAAAACATTCATTTCTGCCCTCTAGGTGCCATGAAAAATAATTGTGTCATTTTCTGAGCAATATACAGTATATTATATATATGAACAGTAGAGGGTGCAAGGGGGCATTTTCGATTTGCATAGGAAAATTCACTGAGTTTTGACATATGTTCCAGGACAAGATCCTAAAACTCCTCTGATGTAAAAGGAACAACAAATTGACATATATTTTTAGCAGATACATTCATTAGTGATACAATGTGATCAAATGGACCAGGAATTAGTAGATATGTATACAGTGGTGTCTCGCTTAGCGATGTCAATCAGTGCAGCAAAAATCTCTGCTAAGCGATAACATCGCTAAGCGATTTTTAAAAGCCCATGGAAACGCATTAAAACATGTTTAATGCGTTCCTATGGGCTTAAAAATTAACCTTATGCGAAAATCCTCCATAGGGGTGGCCATTTTCAGTGCCTCTAAAGCGAGGCAAAACAGCGGGTGGCCATTTTTTTCCTGGCGGCCATTTTGGAACTGCCGATTACCTGGCTGAAAATGGGGGCTTTGCAATGATCGCATCCCCCGATCATCGCAAAGCAACTTTCCCCCATAGGAAATATCGCAAAGCGATTGCTTTTGCGATCGCAAAAACAGCATCGCTGAGCGATTTCATCACTCAACGGAGTGATCGCTAAGCGAGGCACCACTGTAATTCCTTATATGTATAACTAACTGGTAGTGACAAAGAAGTAACATAATCAAAGTTACAATTTTAGGCATATTTGCTTAAGGAGATTGCATTATAATGGTTTATTTCTGAGTAAATTTGTCCAGTAGTTCTTAACTTTTTCTGCAGGACTTAGGTACTTGTGGCCCTCTAGTTGTTATTGAAATTCTGTGACTGTCACCATAGATGACCACTGGCAATGTTGCCTGAGGCTGATAGGAGTTGTAGTCTATCAATCTGGAAGGTCACAGGATGCCCAACCTTAGTATATGTATTCTGACAGAAAAAGCCACTCATTGAATTGTGGGTTGCAAATGCCTAAAATAAATACATCTAAGATGTCTGTTGAAGAAGAGTCCTATGGATACCATGGACTGCCAAAAAGACAGATAAGTAGGTTTTGAGTTAAAATAAACCTGAACTCTCACTACAAGCTAAAATTACATCTGAGGTTACTGAATATTTGACATATAATAAGGGGGGAAAATCACTGAAAATGGCAATAAACCTAGGAAAAGTTGAGGGCAAAATGAAAAGAGGAACATCTAACATTAGGTGGGTTAGTAAAGTAAATCATGGTCTTTAGTTCATAAGACTTGAACAGGGATGCTAGTAATAGGAATTTTGTTTACAGGACATCAATTCAGAAATCAGAATCAATTTGGTTGCACATGATGTACACAAGATACACCTAAGAATACTCTACAGTTAAGAGTATATCTCTACTATATAGGGTGCAGTTACACTGACAATAAAAACCACTGTTGAATCGGGGTTTGCGTAATTAAAATCAATTTTAAAAATCCCAGCTACACGATGGACAGTGAAGCCCGCTTCTCTTTGATCATAAGCCAACTTTTTATTAAGAGGCCAACAGAGCCTTTTTAATTTAACACACTTGTGAAATGGATTTTTGATGAATCACTTTGGGCAATATGAATACCCCCTAATATTAAATACCGCCTTTGTGGGCAGTTCCTGCTTTTGGATGGCAGGGACACTGCCGTCTGTCTTAAATATTTATTTATTTATTTATTTTTGAAATAACTTTAGCATGGCTTCACTGTAGTGGCATGCCCCTTAAAATGTATATATATAAAGGGAGTAATGCAGGCATTCCAAAGGAATTGAAAACATAGTCTGAAAACATGCTGATTAATAAAATAAGTTTTAAACCTCACATGTAGTTTCCTGAAGATGTTTTAAGCCCCTACTTTATATTGGAATAATAATTTTGGATAGCACAGCTATCCAAAAACTATGTGAGTATCAAAAACCACGTGACTGTAAATCAATTTTGAAATATCTCAGGTCTGAAATTGATACAAATCAGCAATGTAACCGTGCCCATAGTTACAGCAGTGTGATGTTCTTTAACTGTAATCGCTCCAGCTGATACAATCCAGTGATTTATGATGCAAAAGGAAATGTTATAGAGGCCCATGATCCAAAGAGTCCTTGATTAATGAAAACATCTGAGTTTCACTTAGTAGCTTCTCTAACCTCCTGGAGTATGCAAATTCGATTGCTTTTTTTTTTTTTTTGATGATTTGTGTTGAGGAGGTAAGCATGGGATTCGTTTGAAGTCTTATTTACCAAAACTGAAAAATAATCTTATTTCAAATCCCAGTTTGCTATGAATCCAGGTGAGTGACATCTCTCTCTCTCTCTCCCCCCCTCTCTCTAATTTACCTACCTTGCTAACTGTTGAGAGGATAAACTGGGACAAGAGCGAACCATGTTTGTTGTCTTGAGTTCTTGGAAGAAGGAGGAATATAACCTAATACATAAACCTATTTATTCCAGAAGAGCTATATTATATATGACAGGCAGATTGCAGAATCCGATTCCCAATCTGGGTGAAAGCATCTGGAGGACTGCTGCTGGGAACAGTACATATTTTTACACAGTCCAAGCAAAGCCATGGTGCACAATGTGACGGATATTTCCTGAAATGAAATAAAAATCAGTTCTTTGAGTGGCAAAAAAGGAAAGATCCTCTTAAGCTGATATATAGAGATCCCCACCCCGCCCACCCACCATTTACTTGGCAGACAGAGCTGATGCCACCTGGTAGATCATTTACAACCCAATCCATTTATCAGGAGAGGAGAGCAGAAGAAAAATGGAAGGGAGGCAGGAAAAATAGCATCAAATGTGCCAGCACAAAGGAAAGATGAAACCCAAATCAGTATTCAAATTACATGCATGTCTCAATTTTGCTTTGTTATTGTGTCACTATTTTGAAAAGCCCAAATTATGCTCATAAAAACTTAAGCTATGCATACATATGTATGAAAGTCTTCAGCTTTAGTGTGACTGAGATCGACACGCCTGGTAGTAGGTTTTCTGCTCAGGACGTGGAAGCAAATAATAATCAAATATATTTGAGCTGCTCAAGATCCTGGAATTCCAGCACACACCTCCATTGTCTCTTTCAAAAGACACGAAACAGTCAAGGAAGTATGTAGCACTCTTGTCTTCCCTCTGGATGTTCAGCCCTCCTTCGCTTGAAACTGTTGTTGACATTAGGCTATACAAACCTATTAAATAAATACTTTTTAATGGTACTCAAGTAACCTTGAGAGATTCTTGCCTTCCAGTGAAATATATCATATTCAAGTGCTCTAAATGGTTTGTGTATATTATCTTTGCAGTTTTCACAACAGCCGTGTGAGGCAGGCGCCTATTATAATTTCCACATTTTGAGCTGGAAATTCAGAGCTATTAGCTTTTTTAATTTTTTTTCCCAGAGCCATTAGCTTGCAGAAAACACTTCCTTGAGTTACCGGCACATGCAGGATTTTAATGTGATTGACAGCTCAGTCTCTTAGCTGGTACAATTAGTTCTTAATAAGTTCATAAATGGTTTAATGTGACATTTGTTAATAAGCAATTAATGTGAGACTGATTTTTTAAAAAAAACCAATTACACAATTACAATCATCCCATGTTAAAGTGAAAGTCCAGATAAAGTAATAAAGTATTAGATGTAGCCCAGTGGGACTCAGGACTAAATTTTCACTTGCCATGAAACCGATTCAATGATTTTTGGGCTAGAAACACACTCGTAGCCTTACCTTTTATACCTAGAACTGTAAACCTGGAAGAGATCCCATGGGTCAATGGTTCCTAAACTTCAGTAACCTAGGTGTTCTTGGACTGTAATTCCCAGAAGCCTTTGCCACCAGCTGTGCTGACTGGTGTTTCTGGGAACTGCAGTCCAAGGTTGAGAGGTACTGCTCTGGATTGTGAAGTGCAACCCCACACCAAAGCAAGAAATCCATGGCCAAAGCGTAGTTGAGAAATGGCCATCTAACCTCTGTTTCTAGACCACCAGTGAAGAGAGTCCATTCCATTATTTGAACAGTCCTTGCTGTCAAGAAATTCTTCCTACTCTTAATATGAATCCATTACTTTTCATCCTAGTTCCATCTACCACGTGCCAACCCTTTGAACAGGTGTAGATGGCAACCATTTCCTCTCAATCTTCCTTTGTCAAGGCTAAATACACCCGACTCCCACACCTGTTCCTCATAGCCCTTGTTTCCAGAAATTTCCCTGAGAGGGGTTTATTTATTTCTTTAATATCATTTGTAGGCTGTCTTGCTCCCAATGAGGGGACTCAAGGTGACTCACTAGGTTAAAACAAGTAGAATTGAAACACAAATTGCACCTTAAAAAGCAATTAAACTATAATAAGAATAATAATTAAAAACACATTTGCAATTAAAGACATTCAAAACTTTAAAAGCAAACTTACTTAGAGAAAAACCAGCATCTAGGGAATTGGTTATGATTATTAACATGGCTGAGGGAGCTGGGTATGTTTTTCTCTTGGGATACCATATTACTACCTTTGCCTGATTCCCACCCCACACCCTAGTGACTAAGGTGACTTGCTTAATTTATGGTATTCAGCAGTACTAGTCTTCTTGTTTGGAGCAATAGCTGCTTAAGTACCTATCATACATTCCTGAGGGTGGGGCCTTTCAGACATGGAAAGAATCATGCTGGGTAGTATATATATATCAAGCTATCTGTGGAGATGTGCTATAACTTTACTGGTGGGAATGGGTACTGTATTCTAAACTTGTTCTGACAGGGAAAGGCAGTGAGGGAGATGCAGCATGCACATACAAAGATATTATTTTTTAAAAAACCTCTTAAATATATATATATATTTAAGGACAGGAGGCCAAGGACAGGAGGCAGAACTCTATGCTCTGTTGCAGTTTGTTGGATAGTTGGATAATTGCTGTGGGACCAGCTTTTGTCCTTTTCAGGAGATTGGGTGATTATGCCTTCGAGAATACAAAGAACAAAATGTTATAACATTTTAAAAATAGCAAATATGTTTTAGTGTGAGATTTTGTGGATCAAAAGTCACTTCAGGCACTATCCAGAAGGGGATTTTGATTCATGAAAGCTCACACTGAGACAACTTTATGAGTCTTTAAAGTGTCATAATGTTTCATCTTTGATCTTTCTCTCCCTGCCCCCTTTTTCCTTTTAATTGTACCATCAGGCAGAGACAGAATAACACAGCTACTTCTTTGGAATTTGCACCATTCTCACCCAAAATGTAATGAATTACAGATAACTTTATTATTTGCAGTATTCAACCTTATTGCACTGAGTTTTACTATTTTTTCTGCCATCACCAACAAACTGCTAATGCTCACCAGATGTCTTTTTAACCAGTGTTGGCAAATCAGCTTCCAATTCTGGTGTCAATTCCTGGTTCAAACTCATGCGCGTTTGCATTCTCAAAATGATATTATGCAGCTATCATATTATACAGCTAAAGCCAACCAGGAGAAAGGGCCTGTGAGGTGGAACTTAGGGCAAAGAAGGAAGTCATAAAGGAGAGCGAATACACAGTTCTTGGGCTGATTCTCTAACCACATTTGTCAGACCAATGGCATTACATCTGCACTTGCCTAGGGTTGCCAGAGGACTGAGCAATGGATTGAATTGTGATTTCCAAAGTCCATTTTCAGCATTATTCACTGGATCACAAGTTGCACTAAGAGCCAAAACCAAAATGCTTACTTCAAAGTCAGCTACTGATTTGTGTGACAAACAGCTGGGGTGTGGACTATGGCCTTATGGGCCCATTCCAACTCTATGATTCTGTGAGCAATGAATAGTGGAGTGAGCTTTAATTGTTCATATTTGTTCTTAATGTTTGCTTATATCATGGTGTAATGAAAGAAGTTGGGTAGTAGAATCTCTCTTTCTCATACACTTTAGTCTTGTAAGGTGAGAGCAATGGATGTAATAAAATAATAATAATACATAGCACTTTACAGTTTCAAAGGGCTGTACAACATTAAACCAATTAAACCTCATGGCCCAGGCCTGCTGGGAAGCAAAAATGTTTCCTGTTTAGTTTTTATGTTCATCCTCCTGACATGCCCAGATTTTCCCCTGCAGTTGTATTACGGAGTATTTGCTCCAATATCAGTTAGATCTTACCCTAAGCCACTTACACATTTGCTGTACTGCTCTCTTCCACCTCCCTGTCTTTATTGTATGATGTTATAAAGATGCAGAAGTATTCTTAAATAGCAGCATTCCAGCCAATCAGTCCTAAATTCAGTTTCTCTAATGTATGTAATTAAAAAGGCATCTGCAGAGCTCAAGCCCCACACCCCAATATGGCTTTCTTATGCAGAAATGTGACAATAAGCTACCCATGTCAACTCGAATTATGTCAAGCTCTTCCAATTGAAGATGACTGATTCTTCTAACAGAAAACGAAACCAGAGGGTTTGTGAACAGCAGAAAAGGGCTGTCAGGCACAGAGATATCGTTGCAAAAGCCTATCGGTGAAATTTTTCTTAGCTGACTAAGGGATTTGGCCACATGAAATAAGCAAGGAAAAATGCACTGCCTGGTTTTGTATCCTGGAACTATTATGGCTTAGGGAATACTATAAGGAAGGTGTTCATTGTGGATTACCTGAGAGCAGAAGCTCATCCCTACCCACCATGATTGTTTTATAAGGGTTGGCGTTTTATGAAATGTCTTTTCCCCAACTACCCCAGCATGAAACAACTGTAAGAATAATGTGTGGCTACATTTGAGATCTTTGTCGGTGGTCTGTCTCTCTATCATTTGAAATTAGGCATACATTCACAAGGCAGCAGACATTTTGGGTTGTTGTGTTCACTCTGTGAGATTCTCTCCTCAGAGAGGTGCACCTAGTCTCATCTTTAATATCATTTTAGTGCTGACTCATGACTTTTGCCATGCATATTATGAGATATATTGTGGCTATATTGTAATTATTGTTTCTTCTGCCTTATTCTTGAAATTTTATGATATTTTAAAAATATCTGCCTGCATGCTGTCCTAAATCAAGATGAAATCAGTGTGATGTCACCAGCTTTACATGCACACCATCACTCCAGTTCATGAATTACAGTTGATGAACACATGTCGTGATGGTGATGCTATGGAACAAGATACCCTTATGAAAGCCACAATGTCAAAAGGTTACTTTTAAAGATGATAACACTCAGAATTCTCCAGGCACCATGGCCACTAAGAGAATTCTGGGAGTTATAGTCTGAAAGAAGTAAATTTTCCAAGCTTTGAATAAAACCCTGACCGCAAAGAGAAGCTCATATGCTGTTCAGAGTTGCTGTTTTTAATTGGAAATATACATTTTTGTGAGCAATTGTTGGCTTCTAAACCAGGACTATGTATGCTTATTCTGTCTGAAAGGAGAAAAGGTCATGTGACTCTGCCATCAGAGAATGGAGACAAAACATTGACAAAAACAAAGCCAGGATAGCCATAATTATATGCAAACAAAAATGGGAATTGTTCTGGTAGAATCTCATAGAGGAAACACATTAATATTTCTTAGGAATATTTTTAGCTCTTATTTTTGGACAACTTGTGAGTTGGTCCAGTAATATGCCACACTTACTTTTAATCTCAAGTATGAAGCTCAATGTTCCATACAATGACTGTCAACGATTTCATTTCAGTTGCTTTATTATTTTTTTTTTTACATCTTCATCATCTCAGGCTATCAATTCGGCTTTCTGCTCATAGGCTACTTCACAGATGGAGTAACATCGGAAGTTCACATGTTAAGTCCATTTATTTATCAGTATGATTTTATCCCACCTGTTCTCCAAGGAGCTCAAGATGGCATACACAGTTCTTCTCCTCCCACACACACAAATATACATACACACACATATAGGAGAAATATATAGTTCTCTTTCTCCTCACAACTTTTCCATAAATTAGGCTACTGAGAAGTAGTGACTGGACCACGGTTACCCGATTCTGTATAAGTTACATTGGCTACCAGTTGCTGCCCGGGCCCAATTCAAAGTGCTTGTTTTGACATATAAAGCCCTAAACGGCTTGGGCCCTGGATACCTGAAGGACCGCCTCCTTCCATATGAACCTACCCGGCAGTTAAGATCTAGCCAGGGGGCCCTTTTGAAAAAGCCGTCCCTCAAGGAGGTAAGACAAAGGGCCTTTTCAGCAGCTGCCCCCAGGCTATGGAATGCCCTCCCGACTGAGATTCGTCTGGCGCCGACACTGATGACCTTTCGGCGCCAGGTCAAAACCTTCCTGTTCCAGAAGCCTTTTAACTGAAATAATATTAGCTGTGGGTCCGATGGCAATTTTATATATATTTTAATTGTTACATATTTTTATTGTATTTTAAATACTGTAAGCCGCCCAGAGACCTTTGGGTAGTGTGGGCGGCATATTAAATAAATAAATAAATAAATAAATAAATAAATAAATAAATAAATAAATAAATAAATGACTGGATGGGGATTTGAATCTGTTTTTCCTCTGTCTTAGGGCCATGCTATATGTTAAAGATAGTATGTTTTTTAGAAGCTGAAATCACGTTAGTGTTTCAGAAGTGTAATTCTGACAGATCTTGGTGCCTGAGCAATTGTACTTACAAATGAAGCTGATATCCCATATCTCCAAATGACCATTCACATGTAAGCAGGCAAGGGATGGGTAGTTGAGTCATGAGGCTTGTCAAGTCAAACTTCAGTCACACGGTAACTTGACTCAGACTCAACTTGGTTTTCCCCCCAATGACCCAGACTTGACTGGCAACTCATAACCCACACAGCCCCTCCCTTTGTTCTGGGGGAATAAAACCTTATATTTAATAGGGACTTGGACTTGGGGCTTGTGAATCCTGACTTTCTACCAAAGACGTGGACTCAGATTTGGGACCAAAGACGTGGACTAGGATTTGGGACATGGACCCAAAGACTTGCCAACATCCTCGTTAGCAGGTGTGAAAAGCTTCTGCTGTGACAACCAGACGTCTTACAGCACCTTTGTCATCTTCTAAAGCATGGTCTCCTTTTGAGCCCTAGTTTGATATTTTAATTTATACTTTTTATGTCACTCTCTTCAGAGTTCTCTCAGAATTCTCCCTCTCTGTCACTAGTGGCTTCTAGGAAGGAAGGGGCTTTCTTCTCCTTGATAGCCAAAGCACTGTGGCATTGCCACACTTGTGGCAATGACTTACATCTATACCACCAGAGGCAAGGTAAAGGTTAAAGGTAAAGGTTCCCCTTGACATTTAGTCCAGTCGTGTCTGACTCTAGGGCACGGTGCTCATCCCCGTCTCCAAGCCGTAGAGCCAGCATTTGTCCGAAGACAGTTTCTGCGGTCACGTGGCCAGTGCAACTAGACACAGAACGCCATTACCTTCCCACTGAGGTGGTACCTATTTATCTACTTGCATTTTTAAATGCTTTCAAACTGCTAGGTTGGCAGGAGTTGGGACAAGTGACAGGAGCTCACTCCGTCGCGTGGATTCAATCTTATGACTGCTGGTCTTCCGATCTTGTAGCACAGAGGTTTCTGCAGTTTAACCCGCAGCGCCACCATGTCCCTACCTGAGGCAAGATGGGACCCTAATTCACTGTACAGCAGGAACTTGAATTGGCGGTTGAATCTTAAAGCACTGTTGTGGGACAATGCCCTCCAGTGCACATGATGACAGTATTCAGACCATGTCAAACACTTGCAGCTCTGTCTCCAAACATCTTATTGCTATTGCACCCCCTTAGCGCCTCCCACCTGAAGTGGCACAATAAGGCTAGCCTTGCATCAAACCATGTGATGAAATTTCTTCCACATCTTCATCAGAAAGTTCATTTCAACAGCCTTCAGAAATGTCGACACCATATCAAGAAGGATCTCCATACCTCTGCCACAAAAGATCAACCTTTTTTTCCTCTGGCAGAGCAACAGTGAAAACAGATATTGCCGAAGGAAGGAAGGAAGGAAGGAAGGAAGGAAGGAAGGAAGGAAGGAAGGAAGGAAGGAAGGAAGGGGTGGGGATTGGATACTGCTGATTGATGGGATTTTTTCATTCATGTTGCACAAAGATTTAATAAGGAACTGGTGGGTCTCTAATTGAGAAAATGCATCCCTTTTATTGTAACCTCAGTGAATGGGGCTGCCTAAACACTTACACTGACACTGAAACAAATGTAATTATTTCCTCCAACTGGCTAAACCTTACTCTACCCAAATGCAAATAAAACTTCAGTGCATCTCAAGTTACCTGACAGTTCTGATGTATTTTAAAATAAAGCTAGAGAGATTTAATGATGTGAAAGTTCATGACTCAGTAAAGATTACTGTCAAAGCAGGGAGTCTTAGAATAGACACCAATACAATCAAATTATTATAATCATATGAGCCTAGAGGAAAAGGTAGACTGTAACGAAGCCAGTGCATTAAGTGTTTACATTTGTTACACACCCACCTAGTCATAAAGTAAAGGAATGTGTTCGGCTTAAATTTCTGAATATGTATCCTGGAGGATATTTAAGCATTGTCATGAGGAGAGAAAATAGTCTCATATAGTATGAGGAAAGGATAAGGAGCAGTTAGGCAGTGAAGATTTTATTATTTGGGTAGAATGGGGGTAGGCACCCCATGGCAATCCACGGTCCCCGCACTCCTTGGGCCTGGCTGGGCTGCAATGCACCATCCCTATTTCTTCTTATCCATTCTATTTTTAAAAAAAAAACTTTTAAAAAAGCTCTTTTATGTCCAGAGGGGACAAAACAGCTGTGGTTGCTGTGGGATGTATTTGGGCCCCAGAGGGTGCCCGCCCTTGGATGCGTCAGAACCATGTAGTGGGAATATGTCAGCTCTTAAGATCATTTAACCTGTGGCCAAATGAGATGTCGCACACTCACAATCCATAAATAGAGTGACTGTGTTCTCTAAAATGGCCACAGACTTCCCTCTGCCAGAACACTGGCTAAAGCTCATCTATTTGTGCATTTCTAGAGTGACCTCACGGTGGAGCAAAGAGGCCCAATGGGTTGCTGGTGTGGAGCCTTGAGGGGAAATCTGGCATTTTGTGGGAAGCTCAAAAATGTCAAAATAGAAAGGATGTAATACCATAAAAAGCAGGAAAGGAAATATAAAGCATTAGTACTTTATAAGTGAGGTGCTGTACTGATGCCCGTAGAGGACACAGATAGCTTCTCCTTCTATGGGAGCTAGTCTCCTGCGCTCCCAAAGCATCAGGCTATATTCTCTCTTGCCACCAATAAGCATTTGGCATAGTGAAAAGTGAAGAATTTGCATCACTTCTTCCTAGGCATCCTTCAGTCTCGAGAGACTATGGTAGCATGCTCTGTATGGAGGTGCTGGAGGGTCGTCTCCAGAACAAGAAGCCTGGGTAAAATAATAATACCCAGACAGCAAATCCTCCCTTTCCACATCGCTGAAATAGTCCAATGGAAAGACAAGAGCCAATACAACTGGTTCCAGCAACGTCACAGGAGTTGCCAGAACGACACGAACTACCTCCGGGACTCCGGCTCCGGATTTTTCCTCGAGGTTAACTCCTGAAGCCTTTTCCACCAGTCTCTGTGGCCCACATCTTGTCCTCTGAAGATGCCGGCCACAGAAACTGGTGAAACGTTAGGAAGAACAACCTTCAGAACACGGCCAAAGAGCCCGAAAAACCCACAACAACCATGTTTTTTCTTTCTTAATTTTTTTGTTTTTATAACTTATAAACTACCCCCCCCCCTCTCTGTGTGTGTGTGTGTGTGTGTGACCTGCGTGTGGGGCTTTTGAGTGATGAGTTCAGAATTTCCCTCTTTCTCTCCCTGCCCTTTGGTTTCTTTTTTCTGGTGCAGTGATATCACCATGTGCAATGGCTATCTCTTGCCTCTCTTTTTATTGTAGTATCCCAGCTGGATGTGGACAAATGATTCTAGCAGAAATAATTCTGGTTGCACAGTGTAACTTCAATAATTTCTTTAAAATTTAGACCACCTCTAGCCTAGCCTTCTCAAGAGTAACTACTACAAACTTAAGTCATTGTTGTAGGGTATAATTGCTACACCTGCCGCCCAGAAAACCCTGGTAACTATAATTTGTGAGTGCAGAGAATTCTCTACTAGAAATTCCCAGAAACTCTGACATATCTAAAGTCCCCAGGATATCTTCATAGGAGGCATGACAGAAAAACTACTTTAGAGAAGCCCCCAAATTTAACAGATGGTTTGCCTGGCAGTTTTTGCTTGAAAAAAAGATTCTGTGCAGATGGCTGGCTTCACTGCTTATTTACATGCACAATTGTACTTGGGAAATGTATTTATTTTGCCCAAATGTCTAAAGTTTATTTTAGCCAATTGAATGCAAATGACTATATCTCGAAAATGATCATATCTATATGTTGTTGCAAGGTGAAATCGCAGGAGAAGAAGGAGCAGAGACAGGGGAACTTTAGAGATGGGAAAACTTTTTGAACAGAATATTTCTGTTCACTGTTGTGGGTGTTTTAAAGAATTGCGAACCTGCTGTGGGTTTGCTGGGGGAAGAAAGGTGAGATTTGCTATGTTGCAACACCAACCACTCTTTACCATCTCTAGAGCAGCCCAGCCAAGGGCCAACTGATACTAGGCCAGCCAAACTGTGCTTGAACCAAAGTATACCCAGGCTAAGTGTGTGGGAAGTTACTTAGGAGAACCCTGGCCCTGACTCGCCTTTGCACTGGCAAGAAGGGCGCAGGCCCTGGAGCTCAAGAAGGTTTTGATCTGGTATGACTTGGCTCCTCTTTTGACCTGCCTGCCCTTTTGTGGCTCTTCTGACACCTGACCTTAGCTACAGGGGGGCATTTCTGCTGTCCCATGAAGCTTATGCCCAATCCTGCCTCTTTATAAGCGGTGCCCCTTGGGATTTAGACTGAACCGTCTGCGGATTAAAAGGAGGATGGTTTACATTTGGGAGGTTTATAAATCTTGAGTTGATGCTTCAGATGATGCCATGTTGGAACTGCCACATGGGCGTGATCCCAAGCATTGGGGTTTGCACGGGCTCTAAAATGCCAATTGGTCGGGTCTCTCCCCTATGCAGCTAGCTTTCCCTCTTTTCCTTTCCCTCCTCCATGTCCTGCCACACATATTCTCCTTTCTCTGCTCACCCGTGGTTCTCTCCTTCCCCCCTGCTGTATTTTATATTGCCACCATTCCTCATGTGAAATGGTCTCTCCCTCCATTTCCTTTCTTCTTCCATCTTAACGTTCTTTGTTACCTTCTCCGTCTCCGATGATTTCCACTGTGTCATCAAAACCTGACTTCATACTGTCTGCCAATTAGCCTCTGTCTGTCAGCACATTCATCAGCATCCTGAAGAGTGATGGTGAATGGCAGAACACGCAAATGCTGTTTGAAATGCAGCTGTGTGTCCTTGCACATAGATATGCCATTACTGATAAAGCGGTAGGTGGTGAGGATTCAGATTTCCAAGTGACAAACACACATACCCCACAACGTCTGGTGAGAAACAGGTGCAGAGACAAGGATAGCTTCCCCCAGGCTGGCACCTTCCAGACATGTTGAACTATCACCCCCATCATCTCCATCTGACAAGGCTATCTATGCTGATTGGGGATGATGGGTGTTGTCATCCAATGCATTTCTAGACTGCCAGATTGAGCGAGGCTGGTGTGCGATCTTAATGAAAAATTGATAGGAAATGCATCCTGGTGCTCTGTACGAGAATCATTCCACAGATCTGAAAAAAGAGATTTCTATTATTAATGCTGCTCTCCTGTATAATGAGAGTTATAATGTCTGGCCAAGAAGCAAGAGTATATTTTTAAAAGCAAGCAAAGCTAACAATTGTGTAAAGTGCGAACAAAGTAATCCAAAGGAAGCTGATATGTGGGAGGAAAAGGACTTTACACTTTGCTCACTAAACTATGTCTTTTTTTCTTTGTTCATAAGTAGTTGTTTAAAATATAAAAACTTCAGGGTTAATTAATACTGTTGTACACACAAGCAACAGGTTGAACCAGATCATCAAGTATTTCCAGAAGCAACAGGGGCAGAGTTTGGCTTTGGAAAGGGGAGAGAGGGTGTGTGCTTTGGCTACTTACAGGGCATGCAGAGCTAGGGAAAAAATCCTCTCTTTTTTTTACTGCAACTCATTGAATCCCTCAGCTGGCAGGGATTCTAACAGTTGCAATTGGAGATGGGCATGAATAATCGGTTTGTCTCTATTTGTTTACTGCCACAGTGGGTGTTCAGCATTTCAGCACCTTGCCCTCTTTGGAGGGTGCCCACTTGGAAACAGCACCTGGAGAAGGCAGGGCAGGGAAGCCAGGATGCTGTTTCTGAGTGGACTCCCACCAGAGGGGATGGGGCACCAAACTGCCGAACTTCTGTTGTAACCAGGACGAATCACCAAACTGGCAGTTTGTGCCCATCTCTCATTGCAATTCAAAAAAGTAACTTTTCCAAGTTGTGCCTGCACATGTGTACATAAACTTCTGCTGGATAGGCTGGGTGGCTCAGTGGTTTAGGTCTCTGGCTACAGAGCCAGAGGTTGGGAGTTTGATTCTCCACTGTGCCTCCTTGACAGGGCTGGACTTGATGACCCATAGGGTCCCTTCCAGCTCTGCAGTGCTAAGAGTACATAGAATCATAGAATAGTGACGTTGGAAGGGGCCGATAAGGCCATCAAGTCCAACTCCCTGCTCAATGCAGGAATACAAATCAAATACATGTTAGGATGTGCACATGATAAAGAAGATGGGGTCTTGCATCATTAATAGTAGTGTGGCAGAAGGAACATCAGCAAGTGGAGCTTGCATGACAAGCTATGCTTGCTGAAATGCCCTCTTCCACAAAACTATTCAAGATATAACCCCTGTCCACTTTTGCCATCTAGCCAGACTGATGCACATATGCATTTGTATAATGCTTAAAAAATGAATATACAAGTACAGCCAATGGATCAAATTAGAGCTTTTGCTATTTGTACAATTTGCCAATGCAGGTCCCAGTCGACAGCTGGTTCCATGTCTGCCATTTCCTTTAGAAAGGAAAGATATGAAGCTAGCTTTGTCTTCAAGGTAGGATATTCTGTGCATTTGTCACCATCACCAAAAAGACCCTGCCTCTTTTACCCATCTGTTTGTATACCTAAGACAGTGGAAGCTGGTGCATCCAATTTCTTATAGGCATTGAATCTACTCTGGTTTTTAGTCTGAACTTTAAACTGAGAATATTTTGGGAATAGCCTTCTGCACCATGGATACATGCTGTAAAGTTCACAGCGATAGCTGAACCTGATTCATCACATTACAAAAGAGCAAGGGTTCTTAAACTGGCATATATGGTAGGTCCATAAAGAAAAATATGTGTATATGCCAGGTGTTAAGTTCTCCTTCCAAATGAGGATGTGCAACATGCTTTACAAAACACTAAAGAGCGTGAAAGCCACTGTCACATGCATTAAAAAGTAAATAAAAATATTTGGAGAAATTGGACGTAACACTCATGGAAGGTTATTTCTTGCTCTGGTTACATGCTGCAGAAAATAATAATAGTGGCAAAGGCAGATTTTCACAGATAAAACAATCTACCCAGTGTTCTGCTTTCTAGCCATTGAAGCAAGACCGGCGTTTGGAAGATTTGGTCCTGGGGCTGAGGGCATGATCATAGAACGGTGCCTGTACTCTGTCATAATTTCAACCATTCCAACTGTTACAATTGTCTTATAGTGAAGAAAAAACTCCCAAGATGCCATGTGTTATCAAGTCACTTCTGATGTGTGGTGACTACATGACATAGTGACCTTCAAAATGTCTTATTATTAATAGCTCTGCTCAGATTTTGCAAACCAACAACAACTTATGTTAGATTTTTCTATCTTCCTACTCCCCTCGCTTCTAGAAACATTGCCTTCTCCAGTAATTTCTGCTGTGGTTGTTTTATTTTTTTTATTTTTATTTTTGAGACAATCTGTCTCATGTTAGGTCTTCTTCTCTTCCTACTGCACCTGTCAATTTTCCCCAGCAATATTGTCTTTTCTGGCCAGTTCTGTATTTTCATTCTATGTGCATGGCAGAATAGCCTCCTGTCACATACAGCACTGATGGTACCTGTCTGTCATGGGTTTGGAGGGAAAGTTCCATCCTATGGGGAGTGGAAGGCGGGACATCAGGGGGGAGGAGCTGTACTGTATATATATTTGGAGCGGGGGTGGAGAAGTGGAGTTGGAGTCTGTGTGTCAGACTGGGTACAACTGTTCGTCAGATGGTACATACCTGATAGGTTCAGGTTTCTATCTAGGTAGCCAGAACTGATAGGTTCAGGGTCTGTGCGTTACCTTAAAGTGTTCCGTGGGAACCAATCTGTTGTATGTGTACGATTGGGACTATACCAAGTTCCAGTATCCTATTTACCTGATCCTTTGATTTACCCTGTTTGTTGTTTCAATAAACCTGGTTCTTTTGTTTATTAAAATCCATTCCTGGTCTGGGTGACTTGATAGAGCAAATGGTTGGTGGCAGCATAACTACAGGGTGGGATACTCCAGTAGGTCTGGGGTTGCCACACCTCCGTTTACTCATTTTCTCCTAGTGAGATTTCAGGCTTGACTTGATTGAGCACCCATTTTTCTGTCTTTTCTGGCTGTACCAACGTCACATTTCAAATGAGTTGATTTTTGACCCTGTCTTTCTTCACTACCTTTCTTTCATGTAACATGGATGATTTTGATTCTGGTGACAGTCTTTGCTAAATTCCAGCTTTCCCATTTTAAAAATTTCAGAAGTGAAGGGACATCTTTTGGAAAACATGCACACAACATGTCCATAGAACTTTTGGTCCAATATAGTTTTCCTTCCTTGAGTTGCCTACCCCAAGGAAAGGTTTTGGAAATTCGAACATAGCATTCTAGTCTGCAGCCTGCAGAGTGGGCATGGCAACATTAGCTGATCTGAGGTTAAAGGGTTCTCTACTGTATGTGTTACACTTACTCACACATTTGCTTCACCATTTCATTAAGTTCAAAGCAGCCCTTCAAAATATTTTGGCAGAAAGGGACTTCAGCCACATTCCGACTGTTCTTGCTTCTGCCCTCTCCCAGCAACCATAGTACAGATCAAGTAAGTGCTCATCTTCTGGGATCCTCTACCATTGAGTAAATCTATATGAGGGAAGTTTCTGTTGGATTTTTATGTAGTGTATGTATATTTAAACCATTTTTAAAAGCCAGGAAATTCTTAAAAAATCTTATCTGCCTTGGGTGCCCATATCGGGAGAAAGGCAGCCTATAAAACAGACAGACAGAGGGACAAACTTCCACTTTATGAATGTGGGATATTGTACTTATGTATCAGAATTAAACAGGACATGGTGCACCATTCACACTTGTCAGAAAACAGCCCTGACCTTTGCTTTGTGTTTGGGTGAAAAGTACTTGATGGGAAAAAAAAGAAGCCAGCTTCTGGCATTTTCCCTTGCTTATTGTCATTTTGTAAATGAAAGTGAACACAAGAAGGTATCCTGTACACCATCTTGACTGTCACCATTCAGGCTTCCCTTTACTATGTCAAGTTCCATATCCTTTTTCTTGCTGGCAATGTGGGCACAACATTGTGCAGCAATATCAGAAAATTTTCTGATGTTTTGAAACATTTTGACACAGCAACACAATATCCCACATAAAACCAAAGGATTGTTTTTTAAAAAAGAAGTAAATTTCTTTTTTACAATTACAACCAGATCACACGGGTTCGAAAACACACGTGTACGCTTGGACAGAGAGCAATCAGGAGTTTGCACATGCTAAAATGGGCTGAAAGAGTCCAATTCAGCCAGCCATGCTACAACACTCCTTCTCACAAGTCTGCCCACATAAGAACACCCTGGTACTCTCAGATATTATTGTGAAAAGGTCAAGTGGGCTTTGTAGTCCTTAGACTTAACTTGCACCACTGACAGGACTCTAAGTAAGCTAGGCCGAGGCAGCACTCTCAGATGACCCTATGGCAAGTGTACTGTTCAGGAAACCAAATGAGTTTTATAATCTTTATTTTATTAAAGAAAAAGCATGTTACTAAGCCAAATTAAACCAAAACAAATAATCTAGCATTGTGCTGTTTAGTTACACAGATGTAGTGAGGCAAAGAAAACATGAAAAAATATAAAAGTATTCAAAAAGCCAAAAAGCCATTAAAATGAATAAAAACAGTTCCAGTCCAGGAAATCATTAGTAAAAACAAAATTATCCAAGTAGGTTATGAAAAGGCTATAGTCCTCAGTGATCCTCTAGAATAAAAATCCCTAAACAAAAGTAAAAATCTATTATATGTCCCATAGTCCTTAGCAAAGTAAAATCCAGTAAATATACCATAGTCCCTACAAAATTACAAGAGCATAGTCCATATGGAGTATCCCAAGAAAAGAAGTCCATAAAGAATATTCCATAGAACAGTCCATAGAAAATAGTCCATGCATAGTCCTTAGGAAAAATCCCATAAGTCCAAAAGTAATCCAGCAAAGCATAGAAACCAGTCCATGTAGGTAGGCCACCACACTCTCTCTCAAGACATCAGGGTAAGTCCCATATGGCTGAAATGTAGGTCACGAATCACTGAAAGGTCGGTCTTGGAAAGACCAAGTCCATAGGTAAAAAGTTCCTTTTTCAAGAGTAACTGGCAAGGGCCTAATGCACCTTCCCACGATGTCATCCAATCAGAGTTCGTTACTAGGCAAACAGTCCTGTTACATCACATGAATTCTTTCTCATACACAGCAGATGTTATTTGGGTTACGGTGGTTTCTCAAAGAGTCACAACAATTTCCATCTATCTTATCACACAGAGTCCTTCTCAGGCCTTCAGAATAACATGCTCTCAGCTCGCCTAGAAAACAACTTGTCAGCATAGCACAGATATTATATACAAAGAAACAAAATGGAACCTCTCTGGCTCACTTCATAATTACAAAACCCATATGCCTTTAAAAGATTTTAACTTAAAAACCCATCTCATCACAAGCCCCCTGAAGATTAACAAAATTCCTAAACAATTTAAGTTTTAATTTTGATAACTGAATAAGATGAGATGTCATAATGAAGCATTAACAAAATAGAGAAAAATATTAACTTGAACATAAAGTAATACATTTCAAATATGATTCCTAAATAGCAAAACAATTGATACATGAGAACTATTATAATCACAGTATTTACCATACATGATAGAAATTTGTGTTAGACACTCCTAGTCTGAAAAACAGAAGAACAAACATGTTAGTATACTTATACTTATACACTCTGCATATGCTCAGATAATACTCTAGTCATCAAACAGTAAAATAGTGAAACCAGGGTTAACATCATAATAACTTGTTAAACCAATATACTGATATGTAGTAATAATGGTGAAAACACTCTATGTATGCTCAGGAACATTGTCATACAGAATACCAAGAAAATTAAACATCAGAGCTTTAACAATTCTAGCCATTTTCTCCCCTTGCATCTGCACTAAACACTCGAGATAAGCAGTGGGGAATTAACAGTAGATGTTCAACATGAAAATCATATTTTTGCAATCTGAAATACCACTGCACTAATCTTGGGCTTCGATGTCTCTGCTTCTCTAAGAATGTCAAAGCATTTTGGTCTGCTTGATTTGGATCAGGACTGTAAATTACAAGGTTGTCTACATAGCCAATCACATAATATAAATCACCAAACAATTCATCAACCAATTTCTGAAAAGTAACATAGGTATTTTCCATTCCAGGTGCTAGTTTTCTGAGTTGGTAAATTCCCTGAGGGCAATTAAATGATGTATAAGGGCGATGTTCCCCTTTAATTAAAATCTGATAAAGCCTTTCAACAGTTCCAGACACTAAATTGCCCTTAGACCCTTCTAGATCTATAGGAACAGAAACAGCAGTAAATCCTTCATTGACTGTAATAAAAAGTTTCACCACATCAGTTTCTCCCGGTGAATTCGAGAAGAAGTTTTGGGGTTTAGCTAACACAGGCTCCAATATCTGTCCTGGGCCAAATTGATCAATGCCTTCCACGCCTTGGTCTAGAAATGTCACACCTCTGGACACATGTATTGCTGAATTAGCTGTGCTATCAGGTTTGGTCACAAGAGGCCGCTGTTGCAACAAAGTTCCCTCGGGAGTACTCTGCATAGCCTCAGAAACAGTATCAGCATACTCACCACTTCCTTGGAAAATAGGCTGTTGAAAATAAGAATGGTCCCAAACCTCTGCCTTTCTTTCTGAAGATCTTTCTGAGAAGATTAACTGTGGTACTGGGCCAAATTTTTCAGATATGATTTCCGTCTCTGGAGAAACATCAGTACTTTGTAATCCCAAAAAGTTAGCGCTTCCACCTACATTGGTTGTGTTGGGGACAGTTTCACAATGTGAAAGTCCATGCTGCAAAACCGCTCCACTATCACCTCCTATGGCACTGGGCAAAGACTCTGAGAAAACCTTCACTCCTCCAGCTTCCTCAGCTGACTTTTCCGGTACCCTGAACTGCCATGAATTACATGGGGTCTCTGCCAACCTAACAGGGTCTGCTTTCGCTGTTCCCTCTGGGCTAAGAGAAGGGGGGTTGTTTGAGATCTGACATGCATCAAGATCTGCTGACACAAGTCCTGTTGCTTCTAAGCTCTCAGTCCCAGCAATTGCTTTATTACTTTGGAAAATCCCTTGCTCTCCTTCTTCTAGCAAACCCATAGTCTCCTCCCGAATTATTTCAGAACTTCTCACCTGTCCTGTGCTTTGAAAAGGAGCTGTAGATGGTTCTGAGCCGATTTCCAATGCACTGCCGTTCTCTGAAGCACAGCAGTTTTCCCTTGCGTCGTTTGATGCTGATTCCCGGCAAACTTTCTCCTGCATTCCTCCCTCTGCGCGCGGCTCTAGGGCCTGTAAATCCTTTGTTTGGACGGGCGATAAATCGCTGTCTTCTCTGGAATGCTCCTTAGCATTCCACTGGGCCTCGTTAACTCTTTCCACACAAACATCTTGCATCTCAGGGTTGCTCCCAATTGTTTGAAGCGTTTCATTGCAGTAATCCCCAAAGGAACCCTGCTGAACTTGGAAAAACCTTTGCATCAAGCCAGGTTCTGTGCTAAGAAAACGTTTTAAAAGGATGTTTTCCTGATAAAGCTCACGTATCAGGAAATCTCTTTCCCTAATTTTCTGCTTGGCTTCCTCGAAAAATCCTGAAGCCATTTCTAAGAGTAAATCCACGGTTTTAGACTGGTTTTGCTTCTCCATTTCTGCTGGCACTCTAGCCTAGGCTAGGTCAGCAAACAAAACTCTAATAATAGAAATGAAAATTTAAAAATCTCCTCTGCACTTCTGACCAACTGCTGTCCCTTCTGCTATCCTAAGATAGGCGAGAGAACAAACAGCTGCCAAACCAAAATAAAATTAAAAATCTCTTCTGCACTTCTGACCAACTGCTGTCACCCTGTGACCCTAAGGTCTGTGAGAGGACAGACAGCTGCCAAACCAAAATACTGAAAAATCCAAAAGGAAGAGAAAAGAAAAACTGTGATCACTCTGTGAACCCTAGAGTTACAGAGATGATCAATGACTGAACTGGGTGCAGATAGATACCTCTAGGGCCAGGTCATCCCGACAGATGCTGAGATCATAGGGCATGACTCTAGGCCAAGCCAGATGCAACTAGGTACTCCTGCCAGACCCTAAGATCGTAGTGGGGAGACCCAGAGCTAGTCTGGAACACGGCCAGGTGCTCCGGCAAATCCTAAGATTATAGGAGTACGCTTAGGCCAAAACAAAAAAGAAAAAACCTGGATGCAAGTTCCAAAACAATGTAGCCAGAATAAAGTGGCCAGGGTCATTTATGCAATCCTAAGATTGTGAAATGACCTGCTCAACTTGGGTGCAAGCACTCCAAAAATAAAGGACATGCATCTTGGAATTTCTTCACTACAACGTTGTAACAACCTGCACATGCCTACTGCTTAAATTCAATGGTTTCCTAACAGTTTGCTTGTCCCACTGGGAATCTCTTTCTTAAAAGAGCACCCCAGATTCTAACACACATTACCACAGCCTGAAGATTTAACACCTCTCACCACAGCCTTTAGATCTAACTGCTGGCAAACAGTGTTTCCTAGGAAAGTACTGTTTACACCCAGGGAAGCACCTAGCTCCTTGAAGCCTCAGTGTCCCACTGCAATCAAAACTTAGCTTGTGGATCAGAGTCACTCAAGCTGCCAAATAGAACAAAAATTGGTCATCCTGAGGTACTACAAAACCCAGCACGTGGTCCATCGCGCAGCTGCCACCATGCTAGCAAACACGGGTTCGAAAACACACGTGTACGCTTGGACAGAGAGCAATCAGGAGTTTGCACATGCTAAAATGGGCTGAAAGAGTCCAATTCAGCCAGCCATGCTACAACACTCCTTCTCACAAGTCTGCCCACATAAGAACACCCTGGTACTCTCAGATATTATTGTGAAAAGGTCAAGTGGGCTTTGTAGTCCTTAGACTTAACTTGCACCACTGACAGGACTCTAAGTAAGCTAGGCTGAGGCAGCACTCTCAGATGACCCTATGGCAAGTGTACTGTTCAGGAAACCAAATGAGTTTTATAATCTTTATTTTATTAAAGAAAAAGCATGTTACTAAGCCAAATTAAACCAAAACAAATAATCTAGCATTGTGCTGTTTAGTTACACAGATGTAGTGAGGCAAAGAAAACATGAAAAAATATAAAAGTATTCAAAAAGCCAAAAAGCCATTAAAATGAATAAAAACAGTTCCAGTCCAGGAAATCATTAGTAAAAACAAAATTATCCAAGTAGGTTATGAAAAGGCTATAGTCCTCAGTGATCCTCTAGAATAAAAATCCCTAAACAAAAGTAAAAATCTATTATATGTCCCATAGTCCTTAGCAAAGTAAAATCCAGTAAATATACCATAGTCCCTACAAAATTACAAGAGCATAGTCCATATGGAGTATCCCAAGAAAAGAAGTCCATAAAGAATATTCCATAGAACAGTCCATAGAAAATAGTCCATGCATAGTCCTTAGGAAAAATCCCATAAGTCCAAAAGTAATCCAGCAAAGCATAGAAACCAGTCCATGTAGGTAGGCCACCACACTCTCTCTCAAGACATCAAGGTAAGTCCCATATGGCTGAAATGTAGGTCACGAATCACTGAAAGGTCGGTCTTGGAAAGACCAAGTCCATAGGTAAAAAGTTCCTTTTTCAAGAGTAACTGGCAAGGGCCTAATGCACCTTCCCACGATGTCATCCAATCAGAGTTCGTTACTAGGCAAACAGTCCTGTTACATCACATGAATTCTTTCTCATACACAGCAGATGTTATTTGGGTTACGGTGGTTTCTCAAAGAGTCACAACAATTTCCATCTATCTTATCACACAGAGTCCTTCTCAGGCCTTCAGAATAACATGCTCTCAGCTCGCCTAGAAAACAACTTGTCAGCATAGCACAGATATTATATACAAAGAAACAAAATGGAACCTCTCTGGCTCACTTCATAATTACAAAACCCATATGCCTTTAAAAGATTTTAACTTAAAAACCCATCTCATCACAAGACTCATGTTAGCTTGTTGCTGACTAAAGTACCTAGATTTTAATCATACCTTTACAATGTATTACTGCCAACCGAGGTGTCACCCGTTTTATATCTGTGCATCTGATTTTTCTGGTCTAAATACAGAACTTAACATTATTCTTATTAAAATGCATCTTGTTTGTTTGGGCCCAGTTCGCCAAGCTGTCAAGGTTCTCTTGAATCCTGATTTCTACCTTCTGAGTTGTTCTATTCCTAATTTGGTATAATCTAGAATTTGATTCATATTCTCTCTAAAAATTTCAAGGTTCATGAGATCTGTTTTTGGGCCCTAAATAGTCATTTTTCACATCCTGTTTCATTAAAAGGCCAGCAGCCTAGCAGAATGCCATAGCCCCCTGACCCAAAACTTTCTGCTAGACATCCTATTTAATCTACTTGATTTCCATATTGGAAGCTTCAACTCTCTTCATTTTTCAGTTGAGTGGGGCACCACGTAGAATGGAAGACCACCAGTACCAGCACCACACGTATTTATTTATTTATTTATTTATTTATTGGACTTATATACCGCCCCATAGCGCTACAAGCACTCTCCGGGCGGTTTACAATTTTTAATTATACAGGCTACACATTGCCCCCCCAGCAAGCTGGGTACTCATTTTACCGACCTCGGAAGGATGGAAGGCTGAGTCAACCTTGAGCCGGCTACCTGGGATTTGAACCCCAGGTCGTGAGCACAGTTTTTAGCTGCAGTACAGCGTTTTAACCACTGTGCCACGAGGCTTCTTTTACTGTGTGTAAGAAGGGTCCAAATTTCAATTCTGCATCAGATTGTATTAGTATGTTTTCACCTCCTACAATTTTCTAACACATTTCACACCATCATGAGATGAGGGATGTGTCAGACACTGATTTAGAACTGGGACATCTTCCTTGGATTTAGACTGAAAAGAGAGGTACAGTTGGATGTCATCATCATGTTATTGGCACCAAATGCCAAAAGTTCAGAAGGTTCTATGACTTTCATGTCTACATGAAACAGACAACAAAGGCAAAGTTCTACTGATAGTTTTGTCATGGACAATTGCCTGGCCAGTTTGTGAACAGGAAGTTGGACTAGATAGAACCTTGGTCTCGTCTAGTATGGCTCCTATGCTCTCTCACTCTCTTTTTCTCTCAGAAGTGAAGGGAAAGGAAAATGTTCTTGTGACCCCCCCCCTCCCAATATCTCAAAATCATTTCCAGTTTAGAAGAGTAAGACAAATACAGGCATTTATGTGCAATATGTTGTTAAGAGGTCCTGTCAGTAACTTCTCCTAGGGTGAGAATCAAGGAAGAGAATAGGCAGTTGGCTGCTGATGGAAGACTGAAAATTGCCCATAAGGTTGTCTGGCTTGCCCTAAAGCTGCATTCTACAACAATACTGATGACAACAGCCACTTCTTCTATTGACCATGCGACAAAGGAAAATTGCGTGAAAATTGCTTGAAAAAGCAAGGGAGGGACACAGTGAAGGGTTGACTTTGGAAGAGGAGTGAGAAATATCTTTCAACAGGCCATTTTGGGTGCCATTGTATGTGACTGGCTGATAAAGATAGGGATAATATGGATTGTGGAGGGAGGGAGGTTGTCGCCCTTCACCTAACCCATCCTCCAAACACCTTACTGGGGCACCTCCCCTCTTCACGAGCTTTAAATTTATTCCGAGTTTAGAGGCACAGAAAGACTCTGTTATACACTTCCTTCCTTTGGCAATATCTGTTTTCACTGTTGCATTGGCAAGGAAACAACTAGTGTCGAACTGTCAAATATTCCCAGGAACCAGCCAAAACCTTAGGTAGTCTCCCAGAATACTTTTTATATATAGCGGAGATTCCCCCCAAATAAATTCGCAGTGGAGCCTAAGTTAATGAAAATGGTTTTGCGATCTATATGTATGTGTGTGTTTGCCATTTAAATATATATATCTGAATGTATTTGAAGCAGTTCGTTAGTATTTTTGTGCCCACGAAGATTCCTAAATCAATGTACCATAGACAGATTAAAACGATTAAATGCGGATTTAAAACAAATTTAAAACAGTTCATTATTTTGCAAAAGACTCAAAACATTTTTTAAAAGTAGACTTTGAACATTCTTTAAAAGCCAAATTTAAAACAAATCTTAAAGGTGAAAGGCCTTTCGGAAGAATATCATTTTGGCTGCTCACCAGCCAAATTCTCCTTGAGCTGCTCTATTCTCCTTGAGCTGCTGGCTCAAGGAGAACAGAGCCAGCCTAACTACCTTTAGGAGAAAGTTTGATCACTAAGGTGCTGCTACCGAGAGAGCAGAGCCAGCCCTACCAAGTCGTGTGAGTGCTACCGCCCTCGACTCCAGCAGAACCTGGGCGTCTCTTGTCAATAATTTTATGGGCTGCTTTTTTATTGAGTTGTGTGCCTTTGACAACAGTTCTCTGCCACCACCCTCCCACACTCCAGGAGACTGTGTTTCTGTCACTAGTCCCCTGGCAACAGTCAGTTCGGTACTGGCCTCAGTTCACGCCACTGAGGCCAGCACATCCCTGACAACCAGCAGGCCCAGTCTGGTGCCAGGATTGGAGCCCTTTAATGAGGGGTGGTAGAGGTAGCCAGTGGTGAGCCTTGGCTGCTCTCCTGCTCCTCCTACACTCTCCTCCTTCTTTCCCACTGGCACTTGTACCTCCAGGGCTTCAGTTGTGTAGGGATGGGCCCTTCTGGCCCATTGGGTTTCTCGGGCACCATTGAAGTGTTGGTGAACAGGAAGTTGGACTAGATAACAACAACCCTGTCCCATCCATGTCCTGCCTCTCCAAGGTTCCCCTTGACAATTTTTGTCCAGTCGTGTCCGACTCTAGGGGGCAGCGCTCATCCCGCTCTTCAAGCCATAGAGCCAGCATTTTTTGTCCGAAGACAATCTTTCCGTGGTCACATGGCCAGTGTGATTTAGACATGGAACGCTGTTTACCTTCCCACCGAGGTGGTCCCTATTTATTTACTCGCATTTGCATGCTTTCGAACCGCTAGGTTGGCGGGAGCTGGGACAAGCGACGGGTGCTCATTCCGTTGCGTGGATTTGATCTTACGACTGCCGGATCTTCTGACCCTGCAGCACAGGCTTCTGCGGTTTAGCCCACAGTGCCACCACGTCTCTTGCCTCTCCATATAGCATGTATACAACTGTATGTGAGTAGGGTCCTTTCTGACAAGCTCTCAAACATGGGGGGTGGCAACAAGGTCACATGATAACTGTTGGAAGAGGGGTTTTTTTGGTTTTTCTTTTGGACTACAGCTCCTGGAATTCCCAAGGCAGCATAATCTAAAAAGAATTCTTTCGAAGTTGAGGGCCACAGTATGGGATTAGTGTTCATGATTTCAAGCCTCTTCCCATGTGTTCTGTCACTGTACAAGGAAAAGGATTCATGTGATCCCACCCCAGCTGTTCAGATTTCTTAGAAAGAGTGTGCAGTACAGTGGTGCCCCACTTGACGATTACCTTGTTAGACGAGGAAATCGCTTTAAAATGAAGTTTTTGCAATCGCTTTTGCAATCACAAAACAATGTTTTAATAGGGAAAATGCGCTTTATGACGATTGGTTCCCTGCTTCAGGAACCGATTTTTCACTTAACAATGATCTTTACAGCTGATCGTCAGGTCTTTAAAATGGCCACCCACTGTGAAAATGGCTCCCTGCTGTGCTTTAGGATGGATTCCTCGCATTACAGGCACCAGACAATGACCGCCCTATGGAGGATCTTCGCTAGACGCTGAGGTATTTTGCCCATTGGAACGCATTGAACCGGTTTTCAATGCATTTCAATGGCCTTTTTTGTTTCGCTTGACGAGGATTTCGCTTAACAGCGATTTGAACGGAACGAATTATTCTTGTCAAGCAAGGCACCACTGTATGCTTTAATTTAGGAGAGCATTTGAAAACTGCTCTTCCGTGCTTAGCTTTTATTTATGGTTGTCAATTGATTGAGGAACTTTTAAAGGTGATCAATCATCTACCTCCAATTAGGTTTCATTGAATTTGCATGTTATATAAATTTCTGTATGGATGTCTTTTGAGATATTGATACAAAAAGTGTGAGGTTGAATAAACAAAAATTATTAGTTGTTGTTAGATGGCTTTTTACTTTTAACCAAAACTTCCTTTTAAAGAGCATTTGAAGGCATGGCTAGCAGTATTTTGATAATACCGTTCTCTTATCAGTCCTAAGGGGCCTCCCATCCACCCTGCACGCACTTTTCCCGCACATCTACTTTGTGCATGTGCATGCGCACCAGCACCCACGCAACTGCTCCCCAACCCTTTTGAGCATGCGCATGAGCACCTGCGTGCCCATACGAGCACCACAATTTGCGCATGTGCCAGAGCATGCCCACCCTGAGCGCCACGCCATCATTTGCGCATGAGCGTGAGCTTGCCTGCACAAGCACCCTCCTGCTCCTTTGTGCATGTGCATGAGTGCACTCAGGCCCATGCAAGAGAGAGAGAGCACTCCCTCGCGCATGTGCGCGAGCGCAAGGGGCTGCCCCGCCTTCCCCAGCCAGTCCGCGGGGTTAAAAAGGTTGAGGACCCCTGCTCTACTGTTTTGCCTCAGGCTACGGAATGTTCTAAAAAGCAATGTAAAAAAATCCAAATAAATAAAATAGCAATATCATTCATGTTAACTACACATATATGTATCCTTGAATAGTAATAATAATAATCACATGTGGGGTAGAATGGTGAGCCTCTGGCAATCTCTGGATGGGTCTTACTCTCGGTCCCACCACCATGATAGGTGTGTTTGCTGGGTAAACGAGAGAGAGCCTTCTCTGTGGCTGCTCCCAGTTTTTGGAACTCCCTCCCACAGGAAGTTAGGTTAGCCTCATGTTTACTGTATTTCCGCAAGCAGGCAAATACCTTTCTCTTCAAGCAAGCTTTCCTTTAATGATTGGCTGCCTGAGTGGGTGGTTTTAAGTGGATGGTTGTACCTTACTGCTTTGAATGTGTTTTACTGTTGCTTATGTTTTTTAGTATGATATTTGTTTGACCCTTTTTACTATTTGTATACTCGCCGCTGTTAGCTTTAATATTGTCATTTAATGATATAAGCCATCTTGGGTCCTTTTAAGGAGAAAGGTGGGGTAAAAACAAGCAAACAAACAATTTTTTCTCCATTGGCTCACTCCCCACCCAAACATTCTGTAAAAGCCTAAAATCTGCCTTAGCTAAAATGATAGACAGATGGACTTGATGGATAAGTGGATGCTATTTTGTCACAATAGACAAGGTGGTTGTAGAATAGTGTTCCAGGCCTTCCAGCCGTCACCAAGTCATCTGTTAAGCAAAATGTTTTGTTGCAAACAGAGCAACTTATGCTCCTAAGTAAGCATTTCCCTTTTTATTATACTTTTTTTGTGTGTGAGTTTCGCTGATAAGGATAACTTCAGTTCTGTGCTGTTTGCTTGCCACTCCTGACTAGTTGTATACGTTATCTCTACCTGGGCTAACAGCAAGAACCCAGTGTGCATTTCACATTTGTGCTCTAGATATAAAAATTCTCTGTCACAACAAATACATGGCACACCGGAATGAGGTAATGATCTAAGCATTTCTAACCCTCTGGCCTCTAAGCTTGGATTCCCCTGGAGATTTCAGGCTTCACTTACAGACACGCAGGCCGTTAGAGGGCAGTCAACACCACTTGCTGGATCCCAGCATATCATCCACTGCTACCCTGCCATGTTTAATAAGATTTGTCTGGTGCAGGGCAAACCCCATTAGTTATGAAAGAAGCTAAGACATTTCCCTTTCGTGCTGATATTGTAGAGACAACTGAGCTTGGGGAGGTGAAGGGGGAAGGAAAATGAAAACCCTTAGCTTGTTAAATGTGTGCACAAAGGAGAAACCCAGACAGATTCAATTTAATGTTGTACCATATCTTTCATTTTGATATGCTTCTCAAAATAGACAATACACTCCACCCCACAAAAGCAAAAATAAATAAATACCTTATAAAATTATGCCCTTTGCACAATGTTTGCGTGATTGTGATGCTGTTTCTGAACTCTGTTTGTCTTCTGCCTTGGCATTCGATGTTTGGTTGCTGAATCTGTTGGTCGGCATTGATCTACATGATCTCTCTCTCTCTGTGATGTCATCACATATGATGTAGTGCAATTGCGGTATCACCAATATTGTGTAGGTTCTTTTCTGCATGCTTGAAATAAATTGCAAAAAGAGCAAATAAGTCCAAAGACCATGGAGACAAAAGAGAAGGTGGGGAAATGGTGCCATGAACAGCATCACAACAACAATATTTGCATGTTTTCAGAATTGAAATGGCAAGTCATTTCCATTTACCACTAACTCAAACCACACGGATGCTATGTTCTTATTTATTTTTTGCGAACAACATAACAATTGATGGTTGTAGTAGGTTCTTTGGGCTGCTTGGCCGTGTTCTGGAGGTTTTTCTTCCTAACGTTTTGCCAGTCTCTGTGGCTGGCATCTTCAGAAGACAGAAGCAATAACAGTGGGTGAGACAGAATATTAATAAGAAAAATATGAGGTGGGGTAGGGGTGCAGAGTTGCAGTTTCGTAACATTTACCTACCTTTGTATCTGTTGTCCAGACTATCATTCATCCCAGATTATCTCTCCATGTTCATTAAACTGTTTGCTTTTACGTAAAAAATCAGGAAAAGGCTCCATGGTCATGGAAACAAGGCAAATGTCAGAGCAGGTGATACCTTCAATCGACCATTAAGAATTTAAAACAAATGAAAAACAAATAGTGAGCTTTCGATAATAAATCATCTTCTTCAAGGCTGTATATCAAGTTCTTGTGGGCAGTTCCAAACTTATGTGCTGTTTTTAATGTCCCAAATTCACATGGCTGATGGTGTAGAGGCCAGGTAAGAATCTTAGGTGGAAATATGCATATTGGTTTTAAGCTCTTCTTGAGCTAGGAATTTGGAATTTATGGCCCATCTCTTAAAATAAGAGGATAGTCATAGGCAATCTGAGTCCCCCCTATTTTTCCCTTTCTGCCTTTTTGAAACTCAAAGATTTTCACTTTAGCTGGGGGAGGGAAGACTCCCCAATTAACATGGCTTGCCTCTAACAGTTGTTGTTTTGTCATTAAGTCGTGTCTGACTCTTCATGACACCATGGACGAGAACACTCCAGGCCCTCCTGTCTTCCACTGCCTCCCGGAGCTGGGGAAAATTCATGTTGGTAGCTTTGATGACACTGTCCAGCCATCTCATCCTCTGGAGTCTCCTTCTCTTCTTGCCTTTATGCTTTCCCAACATCAGGATCTTTTCCAGGAAGTCTTCTCATGAGATTGCCAAAGTACTGGAGCCTCAGCTTCAGGATCTTTCCTTCCAGTGAACACTGAGGGTTGATTTCCTTTAGAATGGATAGGTTTGTTCTCTTTGAAGTCCAGGGGACTCTCAAGAGTCTCCTCTAGCACCACGATTCAAAAGCATCAATTCTTCGGTGGTCAGCCTTCTTTATGGTCCAGCTCTCACTTCCATACACAGCTACTGGAAAAACCATAGCTTTGACTATGCGGGCTTTTGTCGGCAAGGTGATGTCTCTGCTTTTTAAGATGCTATCTAGGTTTGTCATCACTTTCCTCCCAAGAAGCAGGCGTCTTTTAATTTCATGGCTGCTGTCACCATCTGTAGTGATCATGGAGCCCAAGAAAGTAAACTCTGTCACTGCCTCCATATCTTCCCCTTCTATTTGCCAGGAGGTGATGGGACCAGTGGCCATGATCTTAGTTTTTTTTATGTTGAGCTTCAGACCATTTTTGCACTCTCCTCTTTCACCCTCATTAAGAGGTTCTTTAATTCCTCCTCATTTTCTGCCATCAGAGTGGTATAATCTGCATATCTGAGGTTGCTGATGTTTCTTCCGGCAATCTTAATTCCATTTTGGGATTCTTCCAGTCCAGTCTTTTGCATGATGTATTCTGCATATACGTTAAATAAGCAGGGGGACAATATATAGCCTTGTCGTACTCCTTTCCCAATTTTGAACCAATCAATTGTTCCATATCCAGTTTGAACTCTTGCTTCCTGTCCCACATAGTGATTTCTCAGGAGATAGATAAGGTGGTCAGGCACTCCCAGTTCTTTAAGGACTTGCCATAGTTTTCTGTGGTCCACACAGTCAAAGGCTTTTGCGCAGTCAATGAAGCAGAAGTAGATGTTTTTCTAGAACTCTCTGACTTTCTCCATAATCCATCACATGTTAGCGACTCTTAACAGAGTTGCTTTTAAGTAGGATTCAACCCCCCTCATACTGTAATGCTGTGAATGAGCAAAACAAGAAGCAATAAAAGCTGAGTAGTGCCCGTATACTAGAGAGTGACAGCATTATGACTTTTATCAGTTTGTGTGAGATATGAGTATGAGATTTGTAGAATAATGTAGTCCTTCTTAAGTCAAACTAATCCGTCTGTGTGTGCCACAGACTTGCAGCGCAGAGCTCAAACCCGAGAAGAGGCTATAAGCATACTCTGAACGTTTTTGTTCCAGGAAACAAGGTTTTATTTGCTTATTGTATTGGACTTTTATACCCCTCATCTGGCTGCCAGGGCCACTCTGGGCAGTTTACAATGAAACTTCCCCCCCCATAAACAATAATAATGAACAGTGATCACAATAACAATCAAAAACAAAATGAGATGTCAACTAACATAAACTAGCAACAAAATAAAAACTAAAAAGTCATAGGGGAGTTTAAAAACAAGATGGCAGAAATGGTAGTATGTAATGCTAAAACCACCACTGCTTTAAGATGTTGAACACTCCAGGAAAGCCTGCCTGAAAATCCATGTTTTCATGGCTTTAAAGCTCCCCAGTGAAGGGGCCAAGTGGGTTTCAGGTGGGAGCTCATTCCAAAGATGAAGGGCAACCGTTGAGAAGGCCCGGTTTCTAGTCTTCTCCTTCTGGGTCTCTCTCGGGTCAGTATTTTCAACCGCCCTGCCTAGGAAGAATGCATAGAACAAGCAGATCTCAGTGGAGATGGTGTTTTGGGGTGTGACATATCATATGGAAATATAGGAGCAACTCACCTACTTCTTAGTACCTTTTTTTTGTCGGGGGAGTTCCTTCAAATGTGGGCAAGGGAGAGTTTTGACATTTAAGTACATGTTGGCACAACTCCGGGTTTTTGCCACTGTTTACCCGACTTGTATATTAAAAAAAGTCTAGATGCGAGAGTGCTGTTCACTGTGGGCAAAATGGGCAAAAGCTATAGCTCTAACTGCGATCTCCAGTTTGCTGTCATGTAAACAAGAGACGGCCCCTGTTGCAATGCACGGAGAGTTGGCTAGCAAAGTGGTACAGGATACTTTGCACAAGGTATGGGGAAAAACAACAACACAATCCACAGCTGCACATTGTGCAAATGGAGCAGGTGAAGAGATTTATGGCCACATTCTGCATGTTCGTGATTAACCGAGCTAACCTTGACAGATTAATATTTCAGAAATTAATATTTCACAGAATAATTCCCCATGAAGTTCAGAGGTCAAACTAGATAATACACTCAAGATATTTTTAGAAGCCAGGATTGGCCCTGAAGAAGTCACTGCATTGGGGTGGGAGATTCACTGTTTAGCCTTCCCTCCTATCTATTACCAACGTCTCAGGGAAGTCTATTGTCCTGAAGTGGCAGGTATCCACAACTATTGTATTGTCCAGCTATGGAGGTGCTTCGTTCCACCCTTCCCCACTAGAAGCAGAGACATCTCCGGAAGCGTCCCTGTATGCCACCACCAAAGAAAAAGAAAGAGCAGGCAGAGGCTGTGGTGGCAACAGACTCTAGAGCGAGCTCTTTCATGAATGTCTGGCTCTACTGACTCCTTGGTGGCAGGGCATTATAGTAGGGATGCCTTAGGAAACTACTTCTATCCAAATCTCTCCTGGTAATAGAGCATAAAGTAGACATTAACTAAGATCTTTGTCCTAGAATGCCTTGGCTCTGAGGGTCCTTGGGGCCAGACATTCTTAAAATAGCTAGGTCATGTGGGTGATTTGCTGGCTGCACTTTCATGAAGGGCAGCAGTGTCATGTGATGCATGAGGACATCAGCAGCATTGGTAGTGTGGGATTATCATATGCTGCTTTGTTGGAAGCGATACTCCCTCAAGCCATGAAAAGCCATCTGACATAGCACATGATATTTCCCAATGATGTATCATGCATTTAGCATGCTTTGTTCATGATGGAAGTAAACACAAGCATAACTGGTAAGTCTGGTTGCAGAGAAAAGTATCTCTGAGGAATTCCATTTGTTGGAGGGAAATATCACTTGGGGGAAAAATCAGATTTAATGTTTAATGGCCTCTAATTTGAACTGTTGGCCTTCTTTCACTAGATCCAGAATCTGGGAGCTTTATGGTTTTGGACCACAAATAGCAGAATACTTCACTGAGCATAGGTCACTGCCAGGGGGATTCTTGACATTGATGTGTATATGGTGATTGTTGACTTTGGAACTAAGAGCTACCAAATACATTTTTCAGACTTTGAGCATGCGTACTGTAGGTGTCTTTGCAGTTTACTACAAGTGCACAGAAGATTCATGTTTTGTGGATTTCAAGATTTATTAACAACAGTTCTACAGATGACTACTCAGAAATAAGCCTGACTGAGCTCAGTATTTTGAGAGTGGCATGCCAAGGACTGCAAGCCTAAAAAGGGATTCTGGCTGACGTGCCTCTGAAAGTTTGGAAAAATAGCTACTTCATCTTTGTGAATGTGAGAGGTGACTATGGCGTTCACCCGTTGTGCCCCCTTGCTTGACCGTCAAGACTCAGAGCACTCAAAGGCAAACAATCCCTTCTTTTACACTGCTGCCACCAGGTGCTCACTAAATCACCATTACTTCAGGAAGATGAAGATTCAGGTCCCCACTTCAAAGTTTTTTAAATATGGTTGTTGTGGGTTTTTCGGGCTCTTTTAAATATAACTTTTGTTTATTGATTACAGAAATTGATTCACGAATATCATCTTTAGGTAAATTTATTATTAACAACAATCTTCAATCTTCTATTTGATAATACACTCCTAACTCTAATCACCTCTCAGATTTCCTCAAACTCCACACTTTATCTCCTTCTCCACTCTCTCACGCTACTCATACTCTCTGACTCTGACTCTGACTGACTGACTCTCTCAGGCTTCGCCTCTTATAACATCTCTCTCAGCTCCGCCTCTCAGCAACATGAATATGCATGAACAATTAACATAACCAATCATGAACCATTGACATAATAAAGGGGAATGCTACAGACCTCCCCCCCTTAAATATGTCTGGGAGGGGAAACACATTTTTCCTCCTAAACAAACAGGCACACTCGCATTTAACTTTACTTACCATATAACACATTTAACATAACAATTACTATACCTTATACTCTAAACATTTCACTCCTATTCAACACTATACTTTATCTTATTATTTATGTTTAACAATTTCAACCGTATAGAAATCACAATCATGAAACTTTTACATAAATAATTAAAGTGTGAATTACATTCCACTTCAGTTTATAATAAAAGTTCTTGAATCATTCTTTACATATCTGTATCATTAACTCAATTTTTCATCACATTTACAAATAGAACATTTATAATACAATATCAGCTTGGGTTATCCACCCCCATCAGTCATTGGGCTTTTGAGGCACGATCTGAGCCCCTGTTGCAAGGCAAAATTTGCAAAGTCCAAGTCTCTCACCGTGGACTGGTCCGGATGTTGTCATCTCCTTCAGATGGACACACCTCTGCTGGCACTCAGGAGTCCCTCTGTCAACCACTGGCTTCTTCCTCCGCAACCTTTTCCATCAACTGGCGGTCATCGTCCATTCGGTTGTCCACAGGATGTCGTCTGTTAGTCGTTTTCTAGTGACGTCAGCTTTAAGTTTGACAGGGACTTCACCTGCTCAGCTAGGGAAAAGGTAGGCAGTTCCCTCTCCTCTTCCTGAACATCTTCAGATGCATCCCTCTTTAAGCCATCAGGGCTTACATCTTCCTCCTTCTGTATCACATAATTGGCATTGTTCAAATCCTACTTTATAAGGATCCTCCCAAGCTAATTGTACCTTGAGACCCTTGGCTGGCCTAAGTAAAAGAACTTAATCTTCAGGCCCAAAAGTTCTTTTATGGACTTTCTTGTCATATCAGGTCTTCTGCTTAGTCTGGGCAGCCCTTAAGTTCTTTCTAGCTATCTCTAGAAACATTTGCAGGATGTTTTGCAATCTGTGCTCATATTCTACCACTGACTCTGGGTCACTTTCTCTATGGTCTTCCCAGTTCATGTGGAGCAAATCTAAAGATCCGCGCACATCCCGTCCTAGCAGCAACTCAAAAGGACCGAATCCAGTGCTTTCCTGCAGAATGCTCCTATAGGCATATAGTAAGGGTTGTATTTTGCAGTCCCAATCATTTGGGTTCTCTGCTACATAAGCCTTAATAAGGCGCACTAATGTGCCATTAAATTTTTCAATTACTCCGTTAGTCTCAGGATGATATGGTGTAGAGTTGATTTGGGTAATCCCACAGGCCTTCCATAACCTTTTTATCAGTTTGGAGGTGAAGCACGGTCCCAAATCACTGACTATTTCGCTAGCAATTCCCAGTCGGCTCATGTAATTGATTAAGGGATCTGCCACCGTGCCAGTTTCCATGTTACGTAAAGGAATTGCTTCGGGATATCTGGTGGCAAAATCCATAAAGGTCAGTATGTATTTATTTCCCCTTCTGGTGGCTTTAGGTAAAGGACCCACCAGATCAATTCCCAGCCTTTGGAATGGGGTAGAGATGACTGGCAAATGAGATAATTTGGCTTTAGTCCTGTCCTGCCCTGTCTCCCATCTCTGACAGACATCACAAGTTTTGCAAAAATAAGCAATCTGTTTACCCATACCTGGCCAAAAGAAGTTCTGGGCAACCCTTCTGTTGGTTCAAGTGATCCCCATGTGAGCTCCAAACAAACTACTGTGAGTTTGATTTATGGTGTTCTCCCTGTATTTACTAAGGATCACTAATCGCTTTCGGGGTTCCCCCTTTCCTCTGTATGGGGTGGCTAACGTTTCCCTATATAAAAGATCTTTATGCCTGCAAAATCTCTCAGGGCATTCAGGTTACAGTGCAGTGGGCGTTCTGGCTGCTTCAAAGCAACCCCCCAAGCTAAAGTCTTCATTCTGCTCCTGGGCAAAATTATTTTTATTGGGACTCTTCAGTAGTATGAAATCAGCTTCAGCACCACTATTACGCTGGGTATCCAAGGAAACCTCTCCCTCCAGGCTTCTCTCTGATACTGTATCAATTTCAGCTGCAGAGGGTGAGGTTTGACCCCCCCTTTGAGTGTGTAAGCACTAAAGCACTCTTGATATGCTCTATTAAGTCCCAACTAAGTAGAAAAGCTGCTGGTATTTCATCTGAAATGGCTACCTGCCACTTTCCAGACCAATTCCTATAGCCTATTTGAATCTCAGCCATTTTCACACCACGGTTTCTTTCCCAATCCCTTTTAGGGTCATTGTTCTGTTTGGAATTATATCATCCTAGGCTATCAGATTCGAATGTACTATAGAAATTTGAGACCCTGTGTCCCTTACAGCAATCTATTTCTTTCCTCCCACAACTATCTCTTCACCAGCGTTTCTGAGAAGGGTATTGTCATTTCTAATGTTAAAACAATGTACTACAGGGGCTTCAGGAATGTCCTCCTCCTCAAGATCAGTAGAAGCTGTGGTAGTCATGGAAACAGGTCTCTGGTTACTGCTTCCCTCAGCCAATTCCACTTGTTTTAAACAATACACTTTTTTGGTTTCTCATTCTTCCCTGTATTAGGTTTATTTTGCACACACTGGAATTGTAAATGGCCTGGCTTGTCGCAGTTAAAACATTTATAATTCTTTCTCTCATTCTGAGGAGATTTGATGAACTTTGACTCAGGGTTTATTTGCTTTGGCGGACTAGGCTTTGGCAATTTAGGTGAAGTACTACTCTAGCCTTCTCTTCCTGCTGTTTTGCTGAGGTAATTTTTATTAAAGGATTTCTTATTGTTGTCCCAGTTTGGTCTGTTAATTTTTAACTCTGAGAACCTTGGGTTCCTGTACTCATTAATAAAATCTGCCTGTTCACCTGCTTCTAGTAGATTTTTAGGATTCTTGTCCCTAACTAAATAATGCAATTCCCCAGGTAATATGGAGTAAAATTGTTCTAGCCCAATCAAATTCTTCATTTGTTCTAGAGAAGTGATCTCCTCTCTTTCCATCCACTTCTCAAGACACTGCAGCAATTTAGCTCCCAACTGTGAATAAAATCCCTCCTGTCTTTTAGTAAGAGAGCAAAATTTTCATCTCTGGTGTTCAGCGTTAATACAAAACCTTGAATAAATCATCCTAACACTCCTAACTCTAATCACCTCTCAGATTTCCCAGACTCCACACTCTAACTCCTTCTCCACTCTCTCACGCTACTCATACTCTCTCTGACTCTGACTGACTCCCTCAGGCTCTGCCTCTTATAACATCTATCTCAGCTCCACCTCTCAGCAACATGAATATACATGAACAATTAACATAACCAATCATGAACCATTGACATAATAAAGGGAAACACTACAGTGACACTATACAGTATGAGGAGAGCCCAGCTGTAATGCTTTCTCCCTCCCTATTCCCCCAGAGGGCGGATGTCATAATGGGCATTCTGATTTAGGAACTTTTCTCTCCCAAACAATCTAAATCTGGCAATGTTCCGGAATTCAGATGTAAAGGATTTGAAGGTTTACTTTTTGAAATGTTAGAGTGTTACAGTGCTAGATCAGCATAACAGCCAGCCATTGCATGGCTTTCAGAACACGTGCCCGTTGTAGAAAAGAAATTGCTTCCCTCTTGCTACTTCTTTCCCATTTTGGGCACACAGAGGTGTGTCGACTCCTGAAGCATGGAAGCTTTATTTAGTTATCAGAGCTAATTGCCATTGGCATATCTATCCTCTATGAAATCTGACAATAAGGAATGCATCTCAAGTTGTTACAAAATATTACAGGCTAATTTTCAAATAATTAATCTTGATTGTAAATAGAGGGCTAGCTGTGTTGGTCTGTGGCAACAACAAAACAACAACAACAAAACCCATCAAAGCATCTTGCAGCATCTTAAATACCAATGATTCTATGCTTCTCTTCTCAGGAGGAAACCTCAGGGCAGCATGTCTCAAGCATATATATCCATTTGTTGGGTAGACAAGAAAGGGCTTTTTCTGTTGCTGTTCCCAGACTTTAGAACTCCCTCCCATGGGAGGCCAGGCTGGCCCCATCTTTACTGCCCTTCCGCAAGCAGGCAAATACCTTTCTCTTCAGGCAAGCTTTCCCTTACTGACTGGCTTCCTGAGTGGGGTTTTTAAGTAGATGGTTGTGCCTTACTGCTTTGAATGTGTCTTGGTGTTGCTTATAGTTTTTTAGTAAGGTATTTGTTTGATTCTTTTTAGTATTTGTATACTCACTGCTTTTAGCTTTAATATTGTATTTTAATGATGTACGCCACCTTGTGTTTTTTTTAAAGGAGAAAAATAGGGTAAAAATAAACATAATACACAATTCAGTTCTGTATGCGTTCACTTAGAAGTAATACACAAGAACTGGCTTTTAAAATAAAAACCTCCGGTTTCTGTATCTTCTCCTTTTTGTTTAAATACCTTTACATTGTAAAGGAACTTAATGCACAGGCTGTTTAAGTGCCTCTAGATACATGACTTCAATCTCTGATGGAGGAACAGAAACAAAGAAGCAAACAAAAGGATTTCAGTGTGGCACATTAAAGAAATTCTGTTATTCCTTCAGTGCTGAGCAGGGACATTGTGGGCTTTATCTCCATTACTGAATGCAGATGGAGAACTGGTGAACTGCATTTCCCCCATCCTTGGCATAAATGTTCATGGATTTGAGCCCATTTACCAGATGCATGATGTATTGCCAAAGCTGGTGGCTATATATCTTCCTGGTTTTATGTGAATGTGTGTAAATATACAGATAAATGAAATCACAAGTAGTAAGAGCTGAGCGAAATGAAATGCAAGTTAAATGTAAGTTAAATGGCTAAAATTTACAATTAAAGATAAATATTGACTGGAAACCTGTTCCTTAGCATAGTAAGTTCCACCATTTAAACGTGCCTGCTCTAGTTGCAACTTATTACACTAAATTAAGTCACTACTAGAGTAGGCTCATTTGAATCACTAGAATTTATGAAGGAGTTGACTCCCCAAATCTCCACTGATTCCATTGGTCTAATCTAGTTCACTTTACTATACTAAGCAACATGATTACAACCAATAAATTTAAACCATGCAAAATTGTTACACTGAATATTTGTGAATCAGAGTTGCGGAGAAAACGGAAAGTCTGGCATTTGCAAGCTAATGAACAGCTGTTGGGGCACATAAATCCTTTTATCTAGATTGTGGCCTCAGGCAACCAAATCAAACTTCTCAATAAGCTGCAATTTTGCAGTATCACACTGGAGTCCTTTAACAAGGAACACTTTTAGGTCAGCAGCAAACTTTATTTAAAGGCTGAATTGATATAACAGCCATATGGCTAAACATTTAATGGAGTTTTTACCTGTCTATTGAGCTCTTTCCCCTTGGCAGCTTGTCTTGGTTTATGGAAGGATAAAGCTAACACATGTACATGACTCTAGTTAAACGGGATCAGGACAATGAACTAGGTGAGTCAGTGTAAGGTCAAGGACTAAGTACATTAGCGGAGGATCAAATCCATGTAACAGGTAGGTCTGTGCAAGATCAAGATCAAAGACTAGGTCTGTTAGTGCATGATCAGGACCCTGGAATGAGCAGGGATATCGGCAGATCTTTGGTCCCAAGTCTGAGTCTTTGGTACCAAGTTCCAAGTCTGAGTCTCTACTAAAAACAAGCTTTTTTCCCCCATTAAAAGGGAGGGGGTAAGTGGGTTCCAAGTCACGAATCAAGTCAGAGTCACTGAAAAAAAGAAAAGAAAAAAAAAACACATCCTGAGTTGCGGCACTGGCGCGACTTCAGTCTGACATGACAGTGAGTCCCCCAACTTGAGTTCCCATCCCTGGGAACAAGTAAATCAGTGCAGGGTTGTATGAAAACCATTCCAGCCACCTTTACAGATCTCCTGTCATTTGACTAGCTGAGCTACATGTGAAAAGGTCAGGGAGAGGGAACAACTATATGAAACAAGTTGGGAGAAAAGGAAACTGGATTCTGAGGTGACCTCCTCACCAGGGCTGATACCCTAGTCTTCTAGGCTGGCAGTCCCAGCCCTCTTACTCCCTAGTGTCTTCCCCCAATTGAGATCCCAAAGTGTTGCCTGTACAGTATTTGGACTGAAAATTTCATCTTTTTTTAGTTGCCAGACCCTACTTCCCAGAGCCTTGGCTGGATGACCTCCTCTATTGGAGACAGAAGGTTTATTTGCACTCTAGGCTCCTACCACTCAACTCCCAGCCACTATCCTAACTGTTTTTCTATTTCCTTTCTGCCTGCCCTGGCTGGCTGCTTTATTGGTGTCTCTACCACAGCTAGAAACACCACCAGATCTTTAGCAATGGCTGCGGGTACACAGTGTATGCAGTGTTTCCAATCACAAAAATGAAAATTTCAACAAGTTGTACTTTGTCTTTGCATAGAACATACTGTCATTCTACAATATGTTCTATACAAAGAATGGTACAACTGATGATGAACCTCCAGATGTCATTGTTGGACTGGGAGTTGCAAATCATCAACATGGAGCAGGCCACATGTTCTCACCCCCATTTGTTATAATTGTGGCTTAAGTTCAGTTCTGATCTTGTCCTCCTTGTGAGTTTCCTGCTGCTGAGAACCCAAGAGTTGAACTCAGTAGACCTTTGGTTTGATTGGCAGAGAAACTGTTCTGATTTATCTGTGATCTCTGTGTCATCTTACAGCTTCTTCTGTAAAGAAGAAGAAAGTTATAGAACACAGATGTTGGTTTACCTTTGCAGGAATCACTCATCATTTACCCACAATTAATGTGTGCACAAGCACACATCCAGACACTCTAATGCAAAACAGACTTATCTGCTTTGACAGAATGATAACGGAATAAACAGAAAAGACTAAATTTGTATTGGCAGCTACCACTGTGTTGCACTTATGAGTAATGCAACTTAACGAGAAAGGACACTGAAAAATCAAAATAGATTATGGCTGTTAGAAAACCAGGAGGAAAATGAGGGGAAAAGAATACTTAGTACTTGTTTGCAGGTCTGGGTGTTTTTTGTTTGTTTGTTTGTTGTTTGTTTGTTTGTTTTGTTTTTTTGCTTTATGAAGTCACTGGACAGTGATTATTATAGCTGTGCTTTTTGTTAGATTACACCTCAGATTATTGATTTTATTTAGCATGTGCTTATACAGTGGTGCCTCGCTTGACGAGGATAATCCGTTCCAGCAAAATCGCTGTTAAGCGATATCCTTCTCAAGCGAAATAAAAAATCCCATTGAAATGCATTGAAAACCCGTTCAATGCATTCCAATGGGCTGAATAACTCACCGTCCAGTGAAGATCCTCCATAGGGCAGCCATTTTCTGCTCCCTGTCCTGCGAAAAAGCCTTCCTAAACACAGCAGGGATCCATTTTGTACACCGGGGGCCATTTTGAAACCTGACGATCAGCTGTTTTTGATCGTTGTAATGCAAAGAATCAGTTCCTGAAGCAGGGAACCTATCATTGCAAAGCGAAAAAAAACCCCATTCAAACATCGTTTTGCAATTGCAAAAGCGATCGCAAAAATTTCATCATGAAGCGAATTCGTCATCAAGCAGGGCAAGCGTTAAGCGGGGCACCACTGTATTGTATTCACACATTGTGAATTAACACTGCTTCTCCTTAAACATAACACAGAATCCTCTGTTTCCCCTTTATTGTTTGAGTCAGGCAACCAACCCAGGCCGAAGTGTTGTAGTTTTTACAACTTTCCATGCTGCCCAGAGAAGGTGTGGCTGAGAGAGACCTTTCCAGGGTGGGGTGACAGTCAATTTATCCAGGACTAACCAACAGCTCCTTCCGTGCCTCTGAATTCAAAGAGAACCCTGCCTCACTGCCAAGAGATCCTTTTCCTCTCTTGAGTCTGTTGAAGCCTGTTGCTGAAAAGCACTCATGTTGCCAGTTCTCTGTTGATCTGTTCAGTTGTAAATCACGAAACCATTTATGCTTTCTTTTACTTACGGCTCCATTACTGAGACTGTAAGTGACAACTTAATGAGAAAAGGGATGGACTCACCTGTGGAATTCGAACTTATTCTGCTCTGTAAATCCTTGCACTTCTGCAAGGATTTACAAAAATTCAAAACTCTGCAACACAAAGCAGAGCACTGCACAAAACACAGAGCGCTGCCAGTTCGGATCATTGATCTATCTAGTTCAGTATTATCAACTCTGATTACCAGCAATTTTCCAGGTTTTCAGACAGGACTATTTCCTAGACCTGTCTAATGACCCCCAAATTTCCTGCTGGTCATCTGTCTAAGGCCCGTGCTTATCTTCCAGAATCAATGGTCTGGGTCTCACCTAACTAAGTTCCCAGCTAACCTTCCAGAAACCTGAAGAAGATAAAACAGAACATGACATTTTTGTGAGAGCCCAGTAAGATGCATAGTATTGGAGTCTGAAAAAGTTTCTTTTTTTGGATTAAAGCTTCCAGAATCTCCTTAAATATAAACATTTTTCTAAACTACTAATAGTTTTTACCCTACTTTTCCTTTTTTTAATTTTTGACCACCCTTGAATCCTATGTGCTTGTTGCTCTCACTACATTGTTTGCAGGCAAAGCTACAAAGCAGATGTCAACCATCTGCAAACCCACAAAAGCAGGGCTTCCCTACATTTGCCTGCAAATTGGTAGACAGCAAGTCTTTAGAGATCTTTAAGAATCATCAAAATTGCTTCTAAATTGGTGTCAGCAATGAACTGAATGAGAATGAAGAAACTGAATTTGTTCTTGGAGATGTCTCATCTGCTCATAGAAGCACATGTTTTGGTTACATCCCTTAGTTTAGATTTCTGTAATGCACTCAGTGTGGGAATGCCTTTGAAAAGTGTTCAGAAACTTCAGTGGGTTCAAAATGCTGCTGTCAGATTGCTAAATGGGGCTGGTTACAGGGATCACATAGCTTGCCTGTTACAACAGCCTCACTGGCTGCCAGTCTGTTTCTGGGCACAATTCAACATGTTCATTTTACTTTATAAAGCTCTAAAAAAAACTTGGGTCCAAGTTACTTGAAAGACCCCATTTCCTTTTATGAGCCTACCAGCCTGCCCGTGCTTCAAAATCAATAGGGGAAGCCTTGTTTTCCATCCTGCCATCCTCACAAGTGCATTTGGTAAGGACATGAGAGAGTGCCTTCTCTGTCACTGCTCCCAAGCAGTGGAACTCCCTTCCACAGGAGGTCAAGCTGATTCCCACTTAGCTGGCCTTCTACAAGCGGACAAAGATCTTTGCCTACAACAAGGCCTTTCCTCAGCAACTGGCTCTATAAGAGGGGGCTGTTGCTTCCCCCCCTTTCAGTTTTTACCTTGTTTAAATATTATAAGCTGCCTTGGGTCCTCTTGAGGAGAAAAACAGTGTTTTCATTCATTCATTCAGCTTATGTGCTGCTCTGTACTGCAACATTCTTTCTGGGTAGTTTACAACAAAGCATACAAAGAAAGAATGAATAAATATAAAGCAATATACAAATAAAAATTTATATATACCATATTTTTCTGTGTATAAGACTCCCCCATGTATAAGACCCCCACACACTTTTCTAACCCCAAATTAAGAAACCTAAGTGGGGCTTAGCAAGTGTAGGGGGGAAGGGATCAAAGCACTGCAGGGTCGCTTTGATCCCTGCTTTCTCCCTTCATGCTAAGCCCCGCGGGGCTTAGCAAAAGGAGGGGGAAAGGCAAATGGATGATCATTTTGATCCCTTTCCCCCTTATACAGCCATGGGATTGCTTTGATCCTTTCCCCCTCCTTTTGCTAAGCTCCATAGGACTTAGTAAGCAGAGGGTTAGGTAGGTAGCCAATCACATGGATAGGCTCATTTCTCACAAAACAGGCAACCATAGCCTGTTTATCCATCTAGTTTTCTTCTTAGTCAACACATACACACACACAAACACTAAAATATTATACCCTGCCTTTCTTCTTAAGTGGATGCAAAGCAGCTTGTTTACAGTATCTGTTTATCCCAATTATTACTGATGTTAACTGGCATAGGCTCACACTTGATGCTTGAACCTTTGGTTTTTAAAAACAGAACATTCCAGGCATTGAAATAAAATGTACAGTATGTCTCTTTTTTTCTGCACAGGGATGATTTCAGTCTTTAAGCATTTTTTGTTTTTTGTTTGTGTGTGTGTGTGTTTTGTTTTTTAGCATAGCATCTTCTGATAGGAGCATTCTGGTAAACAATTTGCTGAGTAAGATTTAAAAGTGCATTTCAGTAAACAATTTGTTTTAATAGCAGATTCTTTCATCATACCTGTTCTGCCAATCTACGGCAGTAAATGGATAAGGTTGTAGGTTTCTACAAGGTCAATAAAGTTTTGGACCTAGATTCTTGTCTATTCATCTTTGGAAATGAGCAGTAATCACTTGCAGAGTGCAGAGTCAACTTTGATTTTCATTTTTTTTAAAGGAGATTGCTTTTGTTCCTGCTATTGGAGTCTTTTCTAATAAGGAATAATGAACATCAACACCCAGCTTATTCACTAAACCCGTGCGAATAAGCAATTAAATTAAATTAAATTAAATTAGCACAACCAAGCAAACAAAGAAGCAGTCATTCAACTCATCCCTTTAAACTACAGACGCAACAACAGACTGAAGGGTAACAATAGATTCTGTATGAAAGACACTTAATATTATTATTTTATTTTTCAGAAAGCTTACGAGCTTTACAGCAATGCAAATCTGCCTATCAAAGACTTCTTCCTCACAGCGATCCAGCCTTTCCTTCCGAACAGGACAAATGCAGATGCTGTAGAATTGGCTTCTTCTATATGCTTCACATAATTTCTGTATATTCAACACGGTCCTTTATATATAATTCTATCTACTAGCCTCCTGGGAATTTTCTTTGCTTTCCTTTAATGTACTAACATAGGGATTGGCCAGTTCACAGTGGTAAAAGATGAAAGCAATAGTAAATGGTCTTTGGTCAAAAATTATGATTGCCAGAGGCCTCCAAAACCAAGTTATGGGTTTCAACAAGCCCTATGGGCTCTTATGATAATCCTTTTCTTCAGTATTATTGTTATATGACATTAAATCAGTCAGATTCATGAGCAACAAGAGGTCAATGTCTGATTGAAATTCATAAGGTCAAAAAGGAAACTAAAAATCAATTTATAAGATATGAAGATTTAGGTTCAAACGATATCCACAAGCGATAAAATTTCACATCCATAAATGTAAGAAATCAGTTATTAAACCTAGGGTGGGGGAGCAGAAAGATGGGTGGGGAAAGAAAGACTTATTAAGTTTTACGCACACATAAGGCAGCTAACACATAATTTTATCAGACATTACTGAAATCCTGTGTGTAATATAAGAGTTGATGGGCTAAAATGCTAAATGGTTTAGCACTAAATTATTAAGCGGTGCTTCCCTACGGTATTAAAGAGATATGAAATGCAGAGCAGGTGCGTCTCCTTACCGATCTTGATCACTAGTTTAAGTGCACATGGATAACAAATGCGCTTTGGAGACAAAATAGCATTAGTAATATTTTTACTGTACGATTCCTGCATGTCATAATGACTAAAAGCTTTTACCTGACAATGAAATATTCTTAGCTTTCTTTAAAGAAGTGTTTTAAAAGTTAGCTCCCCATGGACTATAAGCATGGAAATAAACACAGCAGATGAATATCATATATATGTATACATCTAATCACAGTTTAGACTAGAAATCATATGATTGTTTAAACTGATCAGAGGGCATAATTACCTCAATTCTGGGGGAAACACAGTGTTCTGAGAATAGGATGCTAATTATTGTGTTAGGTTTGATGTGAGTGCACAGAGTGAAAAAAGTGAGGTGAAGCAGTGGCCATTGTGTGGGACTAGCCATCGTACACCTGTTGGGGATATAAGGGTGTTGGGGTAGCCTTATTTCATATCATTTTATATTCATTCATTTATTTACCACCGAATTAGTGCAATGCACTATGCACTTTGAAGCAGAATGTTCAGAATTGTATTAGTGAATTCTTGTTTAGAATTGTGTCTTGTTGGCCAGCATCTTATTGGTGCTCCCGTAAGGCTTGTGTAATTTGCTGTGGCTAATTGTTACCAATTAATGATTTGCTGGGGCATGTGCCAGGTGTATGCTTGTTCATGTGCCTGAATGTGTAATTAAGATGGAGCAGCTGGGGATTTGCCCCACAGCACCGAAATGTAGGGAGCACTGAAATCTAAAGGTGAATCTCAGTCTACTGATTAACATTGTGAAGTAAACAACATTTCCTGCTCTTTTCATTTTTCTTTTCTGTTTCTTTCTTTCTTTCTTGAAAGCATAAACTTTCATTTTTGGGGAGAGGCATCAAATTATCTTTTTTTCTTGGGGACTGCATGCTCATATGTCAGTACAGAATGATGATTGCCCCAGATACCAACATAGCTAATTATGGCTTTCATTACTCAAACACTGATAGGTTTCTGGCCAATGCATTCCAAAGATGGAAAGCATTGTTCAAGGCTGAAATCCACTAGTGAGCTGCAAATAGAGTTGGCCCATTGAATCAATAAGGATTTGATGAGTCAACTATCCTATGTTAAGTTCCATTGGTTCAATGGGCCAACTACAGTTGTGAGTTACTACTGGATTTTATACTTAATAGAGCTGGCTGGCTAGGTCAGTGAGTTAGGCATCTGGTTGTGGAACCAGAAGTTGGGAGTTCAGTTTCCTGCTGTGCATTCCAGAAGAGCCAGCCTGTGTAGTCATGGGCAAGTTGTACAGTCCCAGGATGACCCCAGAAGAAGGGAATACTAAACCACTTTTGAGTATTCTCTGCCTAGAAAACGCTAAGAAAGGTTACCATATATTAGAATGGACTTGATGGTGCACAGTTATTACAGTGGGGTCTTGACTTGAGAACTTAATCCGTATTGGAAGGCGGTTCTCAAGTCAAAATGTTTGCAGGTCAAATCTGCATTTCCCATAGGAATGCATTGAAAACCATTTGATCCGTATCTGCTCTTTTCCGTCCATAGAAACTAATGGGAAGCTGCTATTCTGCCTTCGACCACTAGAGGGGGATATTTTGTTTCTTTTTTTCTTAGGTCAAGAAAGGTTCAGGGAAGGCAGGGAAAATACAGTCCAGGCAGTACAGGACCAGGCAGTCCGAAGACTGTCTCCCAATCCACTCTCTAAACGCTGGGAGGAGTGAGGAAGCAGACAGGCACCCTTTTCACTGGCCAACAGTTAACTGAAAGTTCACATTTTGCACTTTCCCTGCCTCCCACGTGGGTTTTTTTCAGTTCTTAACTCAAATCTAAGTATGTAAGTCAAGTCAATATTTTCCTATGAGAGTGGTTCTTAAGTCAAAATGTTCTTAACTCGGGCCGTTCTTAAGTCAAGACCCCACTGTATTATACTTGCTAGGTCATTAAGTAAATTCTCACTGAACTCAGTTTTACTTACTTCTGTATAGACATGTATAGAACTGCATTGTTCATGAATTTTGAAATTCTCAAGATGTAAAAAGTCCTTTTGAGTGTAGCTTCAACAAAAGGTATCAATGCACACAGTACACTTACTGGATGAAGAGAGATCAGGATCAATTTCATAAATATTTTCAGTGAAAAATTCTGATCTTTAAGGTAACAAAAATATTTCCCATGGTTTATATTTTATACCTAGAAAAATCAGGAAACATTGCTGCATTGGGTTTGACATGGCAACACACGATTACTTACGTGCTACCTTCTGAAATTTTTTATTTCTTGATTTGAGCCCCAGAACACAAGACTCTTCCTTAGGTGTAATTAAACATTATATTATTGTTTGCTCTTAAACCAGTATCATGGAAATATATGTGCCAACATACTTATGCAAACATTATTCAGAATTAGGGGGGGAGCGTTATTGCATGGCTTGCATTAGATTGCATTAAAACATAATTTAGATTTTGAAACATATAAATTGTTGTGGAAAATTATGCATAGTATAATTCGCAGGAAGGCCAAATGTAACTATTAAAAATGAAATAAAATCTATTAATGCCATAAACCTACTTAATAGAAGTTGCTTTCTCATTCAAAATAAGCAAATATTAAACTCCCATCCTCTGTAACTCTGAATGACAAAAATGAAGGAATAAATTAACAAAGGTTAAGAACCTTGTAGCATCTGACTAAGAAAGTTCTGGGAGATTATAACATTTCATGCTTTCATAATATAAGGGATAAAAGCTTTGGGAGAAGACCAGCAAAAGTTGGAATAAATGAACATAAATTGCATTGAAGGAGCTTGATAAGATAGAACTCACAAATGTGTAAAGACCAAAGATATGATTTTAAAGTATTGGAGGCCCAAATTAGATGCAAAGTGAATATTAGTAATAGATTAGTAAAAATTTACAAAAGGTATATGAGCTCTGTTTCATGGTCGGAGACAACATTTTTATAGTTTATTATTTTTAGTCCTCAGCAGTTCCAAATATAGATGCAATAGAAGTTCAGCATTGCTGAGATCTGAAACGTATACTTTAGAAAAATGTAGCTTTTTTTAGACTTTAGAGATCTGTATGTATTTAGGAGTGCACACAGTGCTTACACTCCAGAGAAGTGAATGCTAAGGTAGCTTACTAAGCCTAGATTGCTTCTCACAGTGTTCATGGTACCTCCCTCCCAAAGATAAATGAAAAATGAATCCAAATGCAGACATGGTATACGAGTTGAAAAGCAGCCCAAGTGGTGTAAGGTGTGACCCACTACATTCTCTGCTCTTAACTCAAAGTTTCTTTCATGGGGGAACACTGGAATTGGGTTGCTGGGAAGCACCCTACAATATAAGGAATATACATTGTCATGATTATGGGATATCTAGTACAAAGCATGTTGTGATGATGGGATATGTAGTCAGAGAAATGTAAAATGGAGTCAGTTAGGTTCTGTGTGAACATGATTTGAGAGACTTTGAAATGTGTTTGTCTAAGCACCATGAGAGTGTTTTCCTGAAGACAGTTAGACCCAGCATGCTGATTACTTGAAGGCCAAATCGAGGAGCCGTGGCAAACTCAATATTCCAAGCTTGTTAGAGAAGACATAAACAACACCTGAACCCTCATGGGAACGAGGGGAGGGGAGAGGTGATATAAAAATTAACTCTAAAACATTAATTGGTTAACAGCCAGAAAGCCATAGAGAAGGGAGGAGTTTGGGAGAGTAGAAAATGGATGATAGGTTATGTGAATGTAGCTTAGCTTACAGCTTACTGATGCTTACTGATGATGGATGGAGACTGATGATGCTTTTTGTGTTGTTTGATTCCATGAAGGAGAGAGGATGTAAGTAAGGAGAAAGAAGAAGGTGGGGTCTAGCCCACTATACCTACCCTAGATTAGCTTTTAAGGTTTATTATTTTAAATGGGAAATAGTTATCTTCTTTAACTACAATTATCTCTGAATATGTTCTTGAATGCTAATGCTTTTGCAATATAAACTGATTTCTAATGAATCTTTATTTTTCTAATAAAAATTAATATTAAAAATCCTTACTGAGGGCTGGTCTCTTGAACAGCAGGGTCTGGCTAAATCCAGGAGGTGGAGAGGGCCACAAACTAGCTATCTTTAAGAGCCCTAACTAACTAAGCTGTTGTGAGTTCTAAGGAATCACAAAGCCCATGTGGGAAGTGTTCTTTTTAGGTCAGACTTGTTCAAAGGGCTTGTGCTACGCACTGCTGATGTCTAAGGGCTCCATCGAGCACAAAGGTGGTAGATAAGTGCTGGTCGAACTCTCTGGCCAAATGCCCAATGACCCTTTAGGGGGTAGTGAGCATGATAGACATGACTTCATTTGACAGATGATGGCATGCTTGTTAACAACCACCAAGAAGACCTTCTTGTGTTCTTACCTGATTTGTGTGAGAGTGATGGTGCAAAAAAAAAGGCATTTTCTGATAATCTTCTGATTGAGGCATGCTTTGAAAGGTATGGTCCTTCAGAGAGTTTGGACCCATGACCATATGAATTGAATTGTGCCTAGAAATGAACTGGTGGCTAGTAATGCTGTTGTAGTAATACAATAGCCTGGCTTCAGCATTTTGGATTCCCTGGGGATTGTGGACACTTTCCAAGAGCAGCTGCACACAGTATGTGTTCCATTAATGCAAATGGGATATAACAAAGGCATGTTTCACTGTACCCGGATAAAACATTTCTAGAAACTAGCTAGCATGGTACAAGTAGCTTTAACTGAGCACATGCATTTCCAGCTAATGCAGAGTCTTCATCCAGGATCAGGGTTGAATCCAGGAGTACAGATGGAATGAAACCCCTTCCAGCAAAGAATGAATTTCTACTTTCTAATTTGCTTTTCAATTGACCAGGAGCAGGTTGGCCTTGTCTGGGTTAAGTTTCTATTGGTTTGCTCTCCTCCAGTCCATTACTGATGGCAGACATAGGTTATTTGGATTTGGATGAAAATGAGACATAGAGTTTGCTGTCCTCAGACTCCAGACAAACTGTTGGGGTGGCTTCATAACAAAAGGACAGAACATAATTCTGAGGATGTTGGACAGCAGCCCCCACAACACCATCTTCTGAACGTATGCCTCCAGGAAAAGGACTGAAGCAACTGTAAAGCAGTGCCATTAAGTCATATCTCTGAGAGATGACCTAGAAGAATACCATGATCAGTGCTCCAGAATGCCACTTGCAGTTCCAGCAGAACCAACAGGGACACATTCTCTTTGTCCTGTTCCTGGTGGAGGTCATTCATTAAGGGGTCCAAAGCCAAATATATCCCATAGCCTGGATTTAATCCAGATTTAAGGAGATCTAGATAATCTGTTTCATCCAGGAATCATTGAAGGGGAGACTTTCCCTGCTACCTAGTTTTTATGAAGGTGGGGAAGTAGGGTATAAAAGAGGGTTGTGTGTCTGATTATCTCTGTCCCTATAATCCACAGGGGGACTTAGAAATTTCACTCTCCCTCTGCTGCTACCACGCCTCACCCAGGCCTGAGCTCCCATCACTGGGCTGGTACAGCCCACAGTCCCTAGCTGGGGTCTAGTTTTCTACACAGACCCCATCCAGATGACACTCTTTAAGGAGGGCTGGTGATGGCGGGCCACTGCAGACTCCCTTGTCCCCTAAGCTTGTCCTGACACCAGTGGCTCTGCCAAAAACACTCTTTCTGCCACTTCCTCCACCTGGGTCACAGCGGGCTTAGGGTACTCACTGTGTCTCCAGGACACAGAGGCCAAAATAATAGCCACTGGGCCTCTTTCAACCACAGTGCTCAGGTCAGAGTGGCTATGAGAGCTTTCATCTAGAAATTGTCATGCACTTTATTCTCAGCAGGCTCTCAAATTGTCATCCCATTTCATCTTGTAAACTAGAATGTAACAGGTTCTTAGCAAGCTGGAAAAAATGCCACTAGATGACTGTGCAGATGCAATCAAGAAGGGACAGCCTAAACGTTGCCATGATTTGTAGCTAGTGGTGCGTTTGGTCAGTTCTTTAGAGAACTCTTGAAGGCCAAGACGGTTCTGAGTGCCACATATATTTATATACAGTGGTGCCCCGCATAGCGAGGTTAATCCGTTCCAGATTAACCTTCGCTATGTGAAAACTTCGGTAAACATTCCAAATGGGCACAAAACTCACCGTTTAGCGAAGTTTCAGGGTCCGGCAGCCATTTTCGCACCCTCGGAAAGTGAGGGGAGGGCGCAAAAACACTGCGCGCGGCCATTTTGGGTGTCTGGCGGCCATTTTGAAACCGCCGAACAGCTGATCTGCGGGCGTTGCAAAGCGAAGATCGGTAAGCGAAACGCTTACCAATCTTCGCTGTGTGAGTTTTGCCCATTGGGGCTGACGCTATGCCTCCGCATTAGCGATCCCGCTAACGAGCGCAACGTACAACGACGAAATCGCATAGCGATCCCTTTTTTGGGATCGCTAATGCGATCGCTCAACGACGTTTAGATAGGGCGAAACTCGCTTTGCGAAGATCGGCAAGCGTTTCACTTACCGATCTTCGCAAAACGAAGCCCCGACGATTAGCTGTTTGCCGGACAAAATTGCCGCCGGAAGCCCCAAAATGGCCGCGCGCAGCGTTTTCGCGCCCTCCCCTCGCTTAATGAGGGCGCGAAAATGGCTGCCGGCCATAGGAAACTTCGCTGAACAGTGAGTAAAGGAGCCTTTTGGAACGCATTAAACAATGTTTAATGCGTTCCAACGGCTTTCCCTGTCCCGTTCAGCGATGTTTCGCTATAGCGAAGGTTAATCCGGAACGGATTAACCTCACTATACGAGGCACCACTGTATAGATATAGATATAGATATAGATATAGATATAGATATAGATATAGATATAGATATAGATATAGATATAGAATATATATACACACATACATATCTGAACAACAGAGGGTTTGGAATACACTCTTTTGTGTGTGTTCTGTAGTAAGGAACATCACAAGCACTCATCATTAATACAGTGTCTTCTCTCTTTTTTTTCCCTGAGACCAAAGCTAGCACATCAATCTGGCCATTTCTAATGAGATATAGGATAATACTGCATGGTCCAGACTTGCTGTCAGCCACTGCCTAATGGGTTTAGAGCAAGAAACGATCCTTCATTAATTAACCTTCAGTTTCTATGTAGATTCACTCATTGAGATGCAGGTAATTAAACCAAGGTCATTTCAAGGACTGACAAGGAGAGGATAGAAACAGCCGTGGGAAGGCAGTGCAGTACTGCAGCTCCAGAGGACTTTGACTACTATTTTAACTTAAGCCTCATAGGTAGAAAATTTGTTCTTGTTTGAACAACATACCTTGTCTCATGAGACCAGAGATAACTATTTTTATGCCATGTGTTTTTTTAAGGTAGGGTACCGTAATTACATGCACGCACGCACGCACGCACGCACACACACACACACACACACACACACACACGAAAAATGGAGTGGGACCTGGTCTGGTTTTGATTAGTCTGATACCAAAGATGACAATGATGGTGCATTCGATAGTATAATTTAGCTTTCAGAGGACTATGTTAAGTCCACAGAGGTATGTTTCCCATTAAGTTTGCTCATGTTAAAATGTGCATGTGAATGGGCCTACCAGCACGCACAACAAAGAGTTCTATATGTGCAATCTGGAACTAAGTTCAGGAATGTTGTGCAGAAGTAGGTAGACAGTGGCTTGCTCAGGCAATGCAGGATAGGCCAGATCATAACCCAGCGCTGTCTTTCTGCACTTCAGCAGTGCTCTCCACCCTCTAATATCTCCTGCCTTGAAGTTGTTGCTTCAGTCTGCCTAATGACAGGGCCAGCAGTGCAGTAGCCACATATATGCAGGGCTATTTCCATCAGGTGACAAAGACAGAAAGGAAAGAAAAGAGTTTGATAGTTGATAGCAGTCCACACACATGTGAATTAGATCTAAGCTCCAGGTATCTTTAAAATAATCTCTTCACAGAAGCCTGGCTGATGTTTTAGTGTCTAATTTAGTTAAAACTACTTCAATGAATGAACAGTCATAAATTGTATGTGATTCAGATTAGTCCTTTGTTCATGAGTGCTCAGTTCTTACAACAACCCAGCTACCATCCTTGTCATGAAAAATAAGCAATTTAAGAAACTGGAGGAGCACATTGACAAACTAAGGACAGAGTCCTGCTGGTATTCCCAGCTAGAGTAGACCTGTTGAATAGTGAGTTTATATTTACATATCTTTCATTTATATGTATATGTGTGGCACCTTCTTTGTGGAATGTGCTGTCATAGGACTTATGCCAGGCTCCCTCCTTCTGTGCCCTTTTAAAGCAGCTAAAAACCGAGTTTAGAGAAGCTTTTGGAAAGATTTTCCCAAATTGTTTGAAATAGAGGAGGAAGAAGGAGGAACACATGTTATGTTGATTGTGATCCAGAGAGAAAGCCTCCCTATCATCATTATCACCATCATCACCATTGAACTACAGAGCTGGAAGGCACCCTACAGACATACTAATCGTATGAGCTTTAATTAACTATTAATCAATTAAATCTGTATGCAGTTGCATCTGAATAAAATAATAATGGCCAGAAACTGCCTGGTAATTTACGATTGTGAAAGTGAAATCGCATGAGTCATAGTGGCAACTTAGCTGCCAACTAATGAGATGTCACATTTCTGGTCATGTTCCTGTCATGCAACTGAGCAGACAACCCAGGAACAAAACCATCACCTTATTAATTAGTGGCAATTAGCTGCCATAGCCTATGCAATTTCACTTATGCACACCCATAAATTGCCAAGATGATTCTGGTGAATAGTTTCAAATAATCTGTATACAAGGGGGTGCTGATAAGTACTGAGCCTTTCCCAGAAAAAAATTGAGCTAGGAAGCTGTAACTGCCACACTACGTACCAGCTTTGCACTGGGGCAAGTCCTATGACCTCAGCAGTGTGCAGCATAAGTCTGACCTTAAAAGAACACTTTACTTTTACTCAGTACTTTGCAAGTAGAGACACATGGGCTTTGTGAGTCCTTAAAACTCACAACAGCTCAGTTAGGTAGGACTCTCAAAGATAGCTAGTTTGTGGCCCTCTCCACCTCCTGGATTTAGCCAGACCCTGCTGTTCAAGAGATCAGTCCTTTTGTAAGAATTTTTATATTTAATTTTTTTATTTTTTATTTTAATTAATTTTTATTAGAAAAATAGTTTTATAGAATCAGTTTATATTGCAGAAGCTTTAGCATAAAGAACATGTACAAAGATTATTACAGTTATATAAAATAACTAATTCCCATTAAAATACTAAACACTACTAAGGTGGGCTACAGTGGGCTAGCAGTGGGCTAGCCCCACCTCCTTTGTTCTTCTTACTTACACCCTCTCTCAATCAAGTTCCTTTCTCTCCCATCATCATGGAATCGAATCCCAGAACAGAACTGAATCTCTCCTCTTCTCACATAACCCATCGTCCATTTTCTACATTCTCTAACTCCTCCCTTCTTCTTGACAATTCTGGCTGTTAACCAATTAGCCTCAAGGGGCTGTAACACCTTCCTCCTTCCTTGATTCCCATGAAAGTCCAGGCGTTTTATCTCTTCTCCAATTAGCTTGGAATCTTGAGTCTTCCATGGGCCCTTTGATTCGACTTTCAACTCTATCTCAAACCATGCTGTACCGATTATGAGAAAAACACTCTCATGGCACTTAGAAAAACACATTCCAATGTCTCTCAAATCATTTTCACACAGAACCTGTCTGACTCCATCTTGCATTTCTCTGACTACACATCCTATCATCATGAAAGTGTTAAATGATAAATTGACTACTGAACTTAAGATGAAAAGAGGGGGAATAAGTTTAAATATTTTTATGCTATTTGGGGTAGATTTATTGAATTTGTATTAGTGAAAGGAAAGGGGAGAGCCTCTAAGCAACAGTCAATACAATTTTGGAAAGGAGGTTTGTAATAAAAGTATTGCTCCAAAGGGTCTCGTGGGTATGGGGGTGCACTGTGTTTTAGATTGTATTAGTATTTTTTTTATTCTTGTATTTTGGAAATTAAAAAAAGAGGTACAAGAACTAAGCATGACTTCATTAACTTATCCCCAGCAGTCCCTTTTTCTGCTACTAGAAATCTGCAGTAAAGGAATCCCCACTCTCCTCTTTCTTCCTCTGCTACCAGAGGATGAACATCATCATAGCTATACTGTTGGATGTGGTAGATCTCAGTAATGCTGCTGTGTTACATCTAAATCAGTCTCCTAACTTCCTCAGCCAACACATTCTTCTCTTTCTTGCCCTTCTTTTTCCATTTATTTAAACTTCAGTGATTAGCTGTAACAATCCCTACACTTCATTTCTCATTACATAACCAAGATTTTCTCACTCTCTGAATTCTAAGTGTTTTATTGTTTCCAAAGGGATCATTGCTCTGCAGCCCACATTCTATTTTATTTTTAAACTCTGTAGTTCATTAAAGAACCACTTGGGTAACCAATCCCCAGTTCAAGAGAATGGAGAGAATGACACTGCACGATCCAGTCACTGTTTAAACTGGATTTTACAAGAATGCAACTTGGTAGAAACCTTTGTTTAATAAACCAATGGCTACTTCCCATTTATGCAGCAATTTGGGTAAGATTGGATGTTTTGAACACTCTCAGTTCATTTCTGCAGGATGCTTTGATGTGTTGGTGGACTCATGATTGAATGCTCAAGCCTGGGGGAGTCTGGGAACTGTAATTCAAAAATGTCTATTTTCCAAAGGGTGTCCCCCACCCCCATCCTCAAGAGTCACAGAGAATCAGCTTAAACAAGGAAAAAAAAGTCTATAACAATAGTTGTGGTGTTAGGTCACAACAACTAGATTGGAGTCATGGATTCCTCAGACATTGTGAACTTGGTTTAAGAAAACAAAAGCTAGGATGACATGCTCATCTTTGAAAATATGTTTTATCATGTCCTGATCTGGCCTCGACAAGACTTCTCCCAGTCCTTGGGAAAAACACACATAATATCCACTGACATTTTCCACCCTGCTATTAATTCTGCTAGAAGTAAAGGAGCCCGATCATTGTGATATTTCAATGTCAGTGGCCGTAGACATACAGTATGCAAGTGGACATGAGATAGCATTTGGGTTCTTCATTGCAAAGCACACAGGGAAAATAGGGGGGGGGGGCTCCCTGGTGGCACAATTGGTTATTGATTTATGTATTCATAAGAGGTATGAATCAAGGCTCAATGTTTTAGACCTGTGTTTGGGTCCTATAGTTTGTTTATTTCCTAACCCTCCCTAACCTCTAAATCATTCACATGATGATAAGAATGGGTGCCATTAGGTGCATAGTGTTTTGTTTCAAGAGGAAGAGGATCCAGAATTAATGATGGCATCTGAGCCTCTGGGAAAGGCTGGAATTCACAGCATTCTGAAATGAGGTTTTTGAAATATGGCATCAAGATGTATTTGGAGAAGGGAGAAAGAATAGGGCAGTTCTTTCTAAGATACACTGGAGCCATACAAATATAATTCAACTGTACTCACATGGAAGAATAGAGGCACCCATGGGCAAGGATGTACTCAGTGAATTAATGTGTTGCTGCTACTCTCTTTGTGCTTTTCTCTACCTGAAGCACAGTAAACTTTGCATGCTAAATGATCAAGAGTTTACCAGGTTGCCATTTTCTCATTTTCATGTTTAATACTTGCCATTCATGTGCTTCTTCCTTTTTATGACAATGATGGTGGCGATCAAAAGCTTCGTAGCTGTATCTCTGGGATTATTATTCTGCAAAAATACAGGCAAAGGCTGGCCAGATGTCCTATTTTGCAGATGACGGCCCATGTTTGAAAATATCTTCCATTTGAAGGGCCGCTCGGTCTAAGTTCAATATAAAAGTAATGGACCATACAAAGAGAAGCTCTGAAGCAGCCCACCAACATCTTCTGGACCACAGATGAAGGATGTACATCACTCATCTAGTGACAAACTTGCGCCTCTCTGCAACTTTCCAGAGTGGACTCTGGCAGTGATAGCTGACTGTGCCTCTTTCTTTGATGGTAGTGGGGGAGTGTATAACTGGACCTGCCATGTTTGTACATGTGTACACTGCATCCTTTACCCTTGTTGTTGGTGTTGGGTAACACTGCATACAGTACTTCATTTCGGCTGGTGAATGGGCACATAGCTGCATGAGTGCTGGCACCAAATCCTCCTTCTGAGTACAGTCACAACAGCCACTATGGCAAGATGCAATGAAGTTCTGTTACATCCTTTCTATTATGCAATTTGTAATCTAATCAAATTATAACAATTATTTCAAAATACATCTAAAACAGCTTGGAAATCTGTTTCCACTTAAGTCTTAAAAAATTGATTGACTGATTCAATTTTTTTGGTGGTACAATTCGATGTGTACATAGTCATGCTGGTATATTCTACTTTGGCCCTACAGAGATTGCAAGAACGGTCTCGCAAGTTCTCCTGTTATCAGATCCGAAATTGGGTGGGGGGACAGAGAGGGGTAACTCCTTCACCTGTTTTGCCATGCCTGCCAAAGCTCAAGCAACCATCTATAAGAGAATCCCTACCAATGGCTGCAGAATTCCTCCAACTAAAGCACCTGAACATTTCAGCCACTCTCTAAGCAACATGGCGATGCTTGTATATTTGCCTAATTGCTTACACATCGGGTTGTAGGGAATTAAATGCCCAGAATATCCCTCTTGTCCTGTGATAGCTGCCTAAGGGGGAAATCGCCCTGTTAGGAATTAACTTAATATGTTAGGGTAATGTTAACATTTGTGCGGAAATGCCCCCCAAGCTCCAGTGCTGTTTATTGTTTCAAGTGGGATTACAACTGCCTTAAATAAATTACTCCCCAAAGCACAGATTATGTTCCTACACACTGCATTGAGTGTGAGCCTGGCGTTTTACAATTGACTTTTTGAGCAGAGCTTTCTTGGTAAAGAGTGATTTGCCCCGACCCCTCAATTGGCTGAGCTGCACCTTGTAATTGAAAGCAAAATAGAGCCAATTTTCTGCAATCTACTGTACGTAGCGAAGCAAATTCTTGAGGGTCTCCATGGGGGGCTTTTGGAGAAAACATTTCCCTGTCTTTCTTTCCTCTGAAATGCTTTGATTTCAGGGTTCAGTTTACAGGGTTACGTTCGAAAGTCCTGCCACTTGAAAGATCAGTTTTAGAAATGTTTTCAATGAACACATAATTGGGAAATTGCAAAATCCAATTATACTACCCTTATTTTTTTCCCCTTTAATCCCTCTTTTGCCCAATATTAATGGAATGATGAATCATACAAACTGATTTTCATTAGTAATGCAAACTGTATAACAGGATTATTATTATTATTTAAAAATTTGGGATTATGAGAGTTTACTTTCTCTGTGAGATCCCCGGATGAAGGAGCATTCTTTGGCAACTCCCACTGAGATGAGCAGGAAAATGGTCTCTATCTTATGCAGCTCCCATTCATTTCAATAAGCATTATGCAAGAAAAAATGTGTTTGTGGGTTTTGCCAGATGCTTACCAGATTCTCCAAAGAATGGAACATTCTGGATGTCTAATTTCTATGTCTAAACTTGCCTTTCATATATGAGTACTAGGTGCTGGCTTACAACACATATGACTAGCCAGCCTGCTAGCTAGAGATTATTCAGGATGTCGTTCAGCACCTCTGGACGCAGCTCTTGGTTGGGGAAGCATGCTCTGCAGTTACATGATGCTCTTTATTACTCCTGCAGAAGAGTTGAGAGGTTTTAATGGAGATTGTCTCCTGTGGCACTGCACAGAAATCTGCAGAGAGAGAAGAAACCTATATATTCTTTGCAAAGTTAAAAATGGCTCTGGATAATCTTTTCATGCATTTAACTGTGATCACTGAAAAATGATTTTGGTGTCTAATAGACCAGATAGGCGGAGTATAAATCAAATCAAATCAAATCAAATCAAATCAAATCAAATCAAATCATAAATAAATAAATAAATAAATAAATAAATAAATAAATAAATAGATAGATAGATAGATAGATAGATAGATAGATAGATAGATAGATAGATAGATAGATAGATAGATAGATAGATAGATAGATAGATAGATAGATAGATAGATAGATAGATAGATAGATAGATAGATAGATCTCTGGCTGCAGAGCCAGAGGCTGGGAGTTACATTTTTCCATGTATAAGACACACACACCCACTTTTCTAACCCAACATTTCTTTTGGTTGTTGTGGGTTTTTCGGGCTCTTTGGCCCTGTTCTGAAGGTTGTTCTTCCTAATGTTTCACCAGTCTCTGTGGCCAGCATCTTCAGGAAGAACAACCTTCAGAACACGGCGAAAGAGCCTGAAAAACCCACAACAACCATTAGATCCTGGCCGTAAAAGCCTTTGCCAACATTGCTTTATTTGCAAGAAAGTGGAGGGGAAAAGCGATTCCTGCTTTCCCCCTACATTTTCATTGCAAAACATGGAGGGGGAAAGGAGGGATCAAAGCGCTTTGACCCCTCCCCCCTCCTTACTTCTGTGTATAAAACAACCCTCAATTTTTCCTTTAATTATTTTAGGAAAAAGTGTCATTTTATACATGGAAAAATACGGTAAATTGCCTGCGGTAGCTCCAGGGAGAAGAGCTAGCCTTTGTAGCCTTGGGCAAGCTGCATGGTGCAGGATGCCCCCAGAAGAAGGGAATGGGTTTGTCATGTTGCAGGAGATGCTGCTGAAGAGGTGAAGTATTGCTAGGCATTAATGAATATTCTAACTGTTTGATAATTGTAGTAAAAAAAATACTATTGATGCTCCAAAACTAGCATATAAAAAGAGTGATGCTGAATTGGCCTGTCTAATTCAATATTCTGTTCAGCTCATGCCACTTACATGCCTGGAAACCCCTGAGATGGAAAATGTGATCTTCTTGGACTAAACCTGCCAGTAAACCAAGCTGCTGTGTGCTTTGATTAAAGACACAGCATGACTGGCAAATCCTTGCCTATACAGACAGGAACAGGAATTGATTCCACGTTGCTGAGATGAAAATATCACACCTGAACTGATACTTTAAGTCTCCATCTTAGAATCCTGGTTTAACTACAGACCTAATGGCTTTAATGTAGAGCCTGGGTAGTTTCGAACTCTTCTGGTTCTACTTCCATCCCAAGTTCTCCTACAGAATTTTCTCCTACAAGAAGTGGAGGAAGAAAGTAGAGAATTACCATATTTTTCGCTCCATAAGACGCACCTTTCCATAAGACGCACCAATTTTTTAGGAGAAGAAAACAGGAAAATATAATCTGTTTTCTTCGCTCCATAAGACGCACAGACTTTCCACCCCCCTGCTTTGTGGGAAAAAAGTGTGTCTTATGGTGCGAAAAATACGGTAGATACCCTTGACTTCATTCTAACCAATAAAGATGATTTGGCGGCAGAAGTGGCAGTAAAGGGAACTCTGGAGAAAAGTTACCATGTTCTACTGGAGTTTGTGATTTCAAAGGAAAGAAAAACAGAGTGTAACTGCACGTGTATGGTGGATTTTAGGAAAGCCAGTTTTAATACACTCAGAACAATAATGAGTAAGGTCCCATGGAGGGAGATTCTAATAGGAAAAGCAGTACAAAATGCAGAAGCAGGTGATACCATTTTTGGACCACTGAAAAAATTAGCGAGGTAGCTAGCTTTCAATGGTATTCCATCTTCTTCAGGTTCTGTCCCAAAGTTTCCTAACATAGGTGTTGTTAATGCCAGGCAAAAATTGTCTTGAGTTGAGCAGTATGCAAACAGCTTGTGGGATTTGGGTGGGTGGAAACTATTCCCCAAGTAGCATTTTGGAATTTACAGTGCAAGATGGGTGGCAGTTTCTGAAAAAAAGGAAATTATAAAGGCTCGATCAATTTCAGCAAGAAAAAAAAAAAGGTGGAGGACAGCAAAGAAGACCGATGTGGTTTCACAAAAAGCTCTGAAAGGACCTAAAAATGAAAAAAAGAGACACATATAGGAAGTGGAAGGAAGACGAGGCTTCAAAGGAAAAATACAGACAGTTAGGAAAGAATTGCAGAGACAAAGTCAGGAAGGCCAAAAGTGACTATGAGCTGAGTTTAGCAAGGGATACTAAATGCTACAAAAAAGGCTTCTTCAGGTATGTTTATAACAAAAAGCAGAGAACAGAAATAGTGGCTCAGCTATTCAGTGGGGATGAAAAAATTGTAACATATGACAAAGAAAAGGGAGAAGTGCTCAATTTCTATTTTAGCTTAGTTTTTCCTCAAAGGGCAGACTATGACCCTCCAGGCAAATGTGAAGTACAAGTGGAGGGGACAGGATTGCAGCTGGATATTGATAAACAAATAGTTGAGGAATACCTTATTGCCTTGGATGAATTCAAACCTTCACAGCCAGATGAACTGCATCCAAGAATGTTGAAAGAACTAGCTGAGGAACTCTCAAAACAACCATCTATTGTTTTCTTGAAATCATGGAGGATGGGTGAAGTGCCAGATAATTGGAAGAGGGCTAATGATGATCGTATTATGAAAAAGGGTGAAAAGGAGGAACCTGGGAACTACAAACTAGTCAATCCCAGGGAAAATCCTAAAGCAGATTATCATTAAAGATGTGACAACACTTTTCAGTACTTGGAAGAGTCATACAGAGAAGGGGCAGGATCTGTTCTCAACCATCCAAGAGTACAGGACACGTAATAAAAGCGTGCTGCTTAAATACTGCCCCATGGTGCTTCAAGCACTCTCTGGGCAGTTTACAAGTTAATTATGCAGGCTACACTTTGCTTCCCCAGCAAGCTGGGTACTCAGTTTACCGACCTTGGAAGGATAGAAGGCTGAGTCAACCTTGAGCCGGCTACCTGGGATTGAACCCCAGGTCGTGAGCACAGTTTTGGCTGCAGGACAGCAGTTTAACCAGTGCGCCATGAGGCTCATACTGCAATAATAGTGGTCTCAAGCTACAGGAAGCCACATTTTGGTTGAATATCAGGAAAATTTTCCTGTTAGAGCAGCACAACAACAGAACCAATTACCTTCATAAGCGCTTCAATACTGGAAGCGTACAGAATTAGACACCCATCCAACAGATATGCTTTGATTTGGATTCCTGACTCAGTGGCCTTATAGGCCCTTTCCAACTCAGCCATTCTATGATTATATGATTCTGTAATACTCAGTATGATGAAAACAATCCTGGATAACCTGAAAGCTGATCTTTCTTTTTTAACATTTTAGTGGTCCGATAACAGTGCTGATTTTTGAATCCTGATTTTGCTTTTGGCTCAAAGGTGATATGGCCATCTTTCCTTCCTTTTCTAAAATGTCAACCAGTTTTTCAGGAGTGGATCTGAAAGCAACGACACAGACCCTCTTTTTGCCAAATAGCTAATTGGAAACTCATGTTTTAGATTTGGGGAAAGGGCTTCCTACAAGCAGCTTCGTATGTTGTATGCCTGTACTGTTGTATTTGGAGGCTGAATGCAGTGGAAAAATTAGGCATCCTTCCATGGAAATGGTAGGCACAGAGTGGTTCCCATCTATGAAAATGAGTGGAACTTAAAGGTGTTAAATTACATTCAAAGTACTTAAATAATCACAATATTCCTATTTTATTGTAAAAAAATCAAAGCAGAGAACAACATAGTATAATAAAAAAATACTGTTTGAAGGCATTTAAGAAAAAGAAAGCAAAAGAGTATAAATGAACCGAAGGGGGTGAAATGCTATTCTGATAAATATGGAGGATGAAGGAATCTACATATTCTGGGTAAATTCTACTTTCCCTCTGGTAATATATATTACGGACTTAATCTCAGTGTGTTAACCAACTCCCCAGGGCAGATTCCAATGGAGGAGAAAGGCGACACTCACGCATTCTTGCCTGGAGCCCTTGAAGTATTGAGTGGTACTTTTTCATCTTACCATAGAAGACTTAATTGAGAGGGTGTGCATAAGTACTTCAAGCGGGGGTGGGGGGAGGATTCTGTCGTAATGGGATAGCTGATAGATTGTCCTGCTCGGAAGGTAAGCATCTGCTCACTAGAGTAAACTAGCCTAGTATTCTGTTCCAGAGTAAATAGTGAGCAGCTTTGGGGAAGCCCAGAACAGAGTGTGAGTGGCAGCATGTTTTAGATCATAATATTTCCTCTGGATTCTGGTAAAAAAAAAAGTAGTTTTGTCAAACTTGGGTCCACAAATGACGCATGAAGAATATGTACATGTTCTGCACCAAGTCGCTATACTCTGAAAGAAGCTTCTCTTTTATTGGTTTTGAGAAAATTCACGTATTAATAGTGCAAACAGATTTTAAAAAAGAATGACTAAACTTAGTTACAGTGAACCAACAAGCTGGATTTAATATTTGGCAGTCTACAGCTCCGTCTAAGATGAGAGTGAAAAAGGGACCAGAAAACAAAGAGAAGGACAGGAAATGAGAAAAGAAAGAAAGAGGAGAGAATAGCAGGTGGAAGAGAAGAAAACAGGTGTAAATACCTCAGTATGATCTATCTAGGTGTAGATTTTGTTCTTTCCATTCGTTTTGTTCAGTTGTTCCTTCCTTACCATTGCAAAAGGGAGAATCCTTTGTGTGTGTGAAACCCCCATCATCTTCAGTGGAGCAATCTCCAGTTGCAAGTTGAAGATGTTGGGGGCAAATATGGAGTCCTTTGCTCAAAGAGACCTTATGCCCCATGTTTTCAAAAGGATTCTAGTCATGCTGCTTCAGAAATCTGAAAGCTGCAAATTGATATAATGACGAATAGCCATTAATAGACTTAACCTGTAGGTATTTATCTAATCATTTTTTTAAAAAAAGTAATCCAAGATGAATTGTTTTACACACTGAGAGCTGATGTGCTGTAATTGATAGAGTACAGAACTAGGACTTAGGAGACTTGGGTTCATGTCTCCTTGGGGTCCCTGCTTGGGCATGGGAATATCATTGGGTGTGTGTGTGTGGAGGCAGTGGTAAACTACTCCTTAAGTATTTCACAACAATTGGAATTTTATTTATTTATTTATTTATTTATTTGATTTTTACCCCGCCCCTCTAGACCATGTCTACTCGGGGCGGCTTACAAAATAAAACAAAACAGTATAAAAATATATAAAATCATAAAAATTACAACTACAGTTTCAATTTAAAACAATTAATTTAAAGAGAGGATTACCAAGATGGAATAGCAAAGAAAAAGAAAAAGAGAAAGACTTAATTGACTGGAGGGAAGGCCTGCTTGAATAACCAAGTTTTTAACTGGCTTTTAAAAACACCCAGCGAGGGTGCCAGCCGAATTTCTGTTGGAAGGGCGTTCCACGGCCGAGGAGCCACCGCCGAGAAGGCCCGGTTTCTTGTTTTTTCCTTCCGGGCCTCTCTCGGCGTCAGACCCTTCAGCCGCCCCTGCTGGCTATGTCGGGTGATTCGGGTAGATCTGGGTGGGAGAAGACGGTCTGCCAAATATTGAGGTCCCAAACCATTTAGGGCTTTATAAGTGATCATTAGCACTTTGAAGTCAACGCGGAAACGGATGGGTAACCAGTGCATAGCAGCCAGGGTGGGGGAGATATGCTGGTGTTTTCTCACCCCACTAAGGAGCCTGGCTGCTGCATTCTGGACCATCTGAAGTTTCTGCGTCAGCCTCAAAGGCAGCCCCACGTAGAGTGCATTACAATGGTCTAATCTCGAGATTACGAGCGCATGGACTAGAGTAGTGAGGGCCCCCCGATCAAGATATGGTCGCAGCTGGGCAATCCGCCATAGATTAAAATAGGCGGAGCGGACCACGGACGCCACCTGGGTTTCCATGGTAAGCGCCGGGTCCAGATGTATTCCCAAGCTGCGGACCTCACTCTTTGCGGCAAGGGTCGTCCCTCCAAAGGAGAGGGAGTCACCTATGCCGCTGACGGAAGGGCCGCCCACCCTCAAGACCTCCGTCTTGTCCGGGTTCAGCCTCAGTCCATTTGACTGCATCCATTCCAGTACAGTGTCCAGGCAGCGCTGCAGGGACCGGACGGCATCCACTGAAGTTGGTGTAAAGGAGATGTAGAGCTGTGTGTCATCAGCGTACTGATGACACGATGCCCCACACCCCCTGATGACCCCGCCCAGAGGCCTCATATAGATATTAAACAGCATTGGGGAGATGATCGACCCCTGTGGAACCCCACAATTGAGATTCCACGGGGCCGAGACTCTCTCCCCAAGCTGTACTCTCTGGGGGCGGTCCTCCAGGAAGGAGCAGAGCCAGGCGAGTGCCAGGCCACCGACTCCCAACTCAGAGAGCCTCCCCAGGAGGATACCGTGGTCGACGGTATCAAAGGCAGTTGAGATGTTGAGGAGGACCAACAAGGACATGTTGCCCCCATCGGCCTCCCTCAACAGGTCATCCAACAGTGCGACCAGTGCCGTCTCTGTACCATAGCGCGGCCTGAAGCCCGACTGAAATGGGTCCAGAGCATTGGTTTCGTCCAAGAGCGCCTGGAGCTGATCTGCCACCACCCTCTCAACCACTTTGCTGAGGAAGGAAACATTGGCGACGGGCCTATAATTGCCAATTTCGTCCGCCGCCAAATTTGGTTTCTTCCTATAGGAATGCCTATTGAGGTTATTATACATTGTATATGACTTGACAAACATAACACACATGGACAGTTTAAGACAGGGATCATAATCTTGTGGCAGCAAATTCTATAGGTCAGTAGTTTGTTTGTTTGTTTATGCAATTAATTAATTAATTAGCCACCCACACTACCCAAAAGTCTCTGGGTGGCTTACAACATTTAAAATACAATAAAAAGTCAAAACAATTAAAATGCAATTAAAATATAAACTCTAAAAATTGCCATCGGACCCAAAGCTGATATTATTTCAATTAATAGCCTTCTGGAACAGGAAGGTTTTGACCTGGTGCCAAAATGTCATCAGCGTCGGTGCCAGACAAATCTCAGTTGGGAGGGCATTACATAGTCTGGGGGCAGCTGCCGAAAAGGCCCTCTGTCTACAAGCTATCCCTCTTACCTCCTTAAGGGATGGCTCTTTCAAAAGGGCCTCCTGTCTAGATCTTAACTGCCTGGTAGGTTCATATGGAAGGAGGCGGTCCTTCAGGTATCCAGGAAAACCAGATGTTCTCGACTTCAGATCCAAGATGGTTGAGAGCCACTTTTATACATCAGCCAATGGAATATGTACACCAGTATTAGTCAATAACATAAAATTCAGTGACAAGCTGGCAGGAGTTAAGAAGTTGGTATTTGCGTTTTTTGTTATGAGCTACATATGCAAGTGGTATCCTTTAGGAAATACAACTGCCAGTTTCTCAACTAGCAGCAAATCACCACTGAGATTTCTGCCAATAGGATTCTAGCCATTATTCGAGCACTTTTTTTTTTTGCTCTGGATCAATTTCATTGGATAACCCAGAGTTCTAGTCAGGGAAAATTGCTTGCATGTTAAGATAATTACTGGAAGCTGTGAAGAAACACAACTTTACTTGTCTGTTTTAGTCTGTGAGCCTGAGCAGAATCTCTGCCATGACAGCTTTGAAGACTGTTCCCAGGTGACCACACCTGTTTGTTTCTAGTTATGGCTGGCCAAGGTCAACTGGCCAAGGCTACTAATTAGGAAAGTTGCTGCAGCTGGTCTTCCTGTGAGAACTAGTGTGTTTGCCAGAATTATGGAAAGCTTTGACCTTTTTGACTTGTGATTGGTTGTTGGGTTACATCTGTCATCTTACAAATGCAATTAAGCCTTTTTGTCTGTATCCTCACGTTATGTCATCACTTCGATTGTATCTTTATTATATCTTGCTAGATGGTCCTCATATTTACAATCCGTACATTTTTGGGTTTTTTTATCCTATCTACTAGCTTTGTGCAGCATGTACACATAAGCTTAAAAAATTAGCTTTCTTATTTTGATCTCAGTATGCATTTGTATAAAGAGTTGTTCTGATATAGTAATGTGATTCTTGCTTATTCTATTTAAAAGTCAGGTGTGTATTAGTATAGGTTTTCACCAGTATGAAATCCAATTCTTTTTGCTCTGGTTACTTGCTACTGTATTTTGTCTATGGCTTTGGAAAAAAGGGGGTTCAGGGTTTTGATCCTTGAATTTTTATTAGTCCCAAATGTAGATATGCAAATTAACTCATGATTGATGAAGAAAGATCTTCATCTAGGCCAGGAAGAGAAATATTCATTCTACAGATATACTGAGTTGGTGGGTGATTGAATTGAGAAGGGAAAGCGGGAATGTAAAAATTAAAAGTACAGAAAATTATTTGAAAATTATCATCAAAACAACTATTGAATAACTCTTAAAGGCGACCAATGAGATAATCATCACACTGCCATCTTTTGTATTTGTAGTAAATTTCAAAACTTACACCCATTTGTCTGTAGAAATGTCTGCCTTCTGAGATTTCATTTTGATGAAACTGTTCGCATTTCACAAAAATGTATATCAGATAAAACATGTTGGTCTTTAAGGTACCACAAGACTCTGCTGGTTGTCTATTGTGTGTTTTGGTGATGGGTAGAAACTATAGGAGCTGTCCGATCTGCTGAAGCCTATCATATTGGCTCAGTATTATGGAGAATGCTTTAAATGTTTGGACTAAAACCCAGAGTAGATTCACCTCCCCTATAACTCTAGAGTCAGCAGGCTCCAGTGAGTCATGGGGGGGGGGGAGAGATGTGTCCTATTAGTTCTTCAACAATTAGAAAAAGCTGAATTTAAAGATAAACCATTAGGGTGAAATTTTATGGGAATGTTTTTTATTGCAGCATGCAAGGATTAAGCTAGATATTGGATCTCCAGTGGCAGTTTCTAGAGTTTTGCAGTTAAATTTCCCCCTTTGTACACAACACTGAACACAGAACAGTGTTTGTGCTTGTGCCTGGCAGGCTGGGTTAAATAGTGTAGCTTACGTAAACATGCCTACTTAAACACCCTTTTTATCGCAGCTTCTTAAGCAGCCCTGCAAAGACAAAAAGGGGCAAGGTGTTTTGAACCATTCAGACAAGGAGAAAGAAGTGATTCGTGAGGCTTGGAAATGTTATGTTGTTAGTTGAGAAAACATTTTAGGGTCCCCTTTTCAGAGTCATCCAAGCTGCTATGATGCATCTTGGTAGCTAATTATATGGACATGGTGTAGGATTTTGAAGTACAATTAACTGTCCACATGCCAAAAAAGCAGTGAATGCCATCACATAGCTTAGATGCCCATCTGCACATTAAGATGTTTAGACTTTGATTTAAGGACGCAAGGTCAGACTGAAATCTATGGGAGTGTTGCCACTGATTTCAACAGAAGCTGTTTTGTAAACTGTGAGCTGATTCTGGACAAAAGTATGAAAACTGTAAGATAAGGAAACTTGATCAAGTCCTCAGTACTGGGTGCCCCTTTTCCCACTAAAAATTCTGGGATTTCAATGTGTACCAACCCTGTGATGCATCACACTTGGCTCAAAATGGAAAGGAATAGCAAGTAATCTACAAACTCACAATCTCCTACTTATCATTTGGAACTCCATCCCTGCAAATCATTGTATTTGTTTTTGCTTATGCTTTTGCCTCTGGAGGAGAGTGCCTCAAGCCTGATTCAGTAACTCAGCTTTGTTAAGCAAATGTCTGGAATCTTCGACCTTAGATTACCCAGTGTGACTGACACCAGAATAATTTCTGCCCAACAGTGTAGAGAGGAATAACTTGGTCTCATTTGATGAGGTATTGTATGGCCTATACGTATACCAATTCACAGAACATTCTGACCCTCTCCAAGTTGTTTCCTTTATAAATTACAAATAGAATAAGCCCATTTGACTGAAAGGCACGTATGGAGGAGTTGACTTCCTATTCCCATTGATCCAATGGGCCTACTTTAGTATGGCTTGTTATGCTAAGTTATAGAATTTCTGAAAGTAAAGAGGACAAGGTCACACACACACAAGAAGATATACTTTGATTTGGATAACTGCACTGAGGAGGGAATTGGACTCAGTGACCTTATAGGCTCCTTTCAACTCCATTATTCTATGATTCTATAACAGAGTCAGACTTGAAGAGAAGTTGCATGTGTGAAGTTGTATGTTTAGATGTAAATTTAGAAACAATTAGTACAGTAGGAATCCACTTGATACTTCCAACTTATAGTAGATTAATCTTATTAGTAGGATTTACATATCGATTGACCTACTCTTAAGAAACAGAGGGTGACAACATGGGCATTTAGTTTGCTGTTTGGTCTGCTGGGGGGATGGGTTGATTTGCTCCTTATGCTGGTGAGCAGATGATGTACGTAACTGCTAAAGTGAACCAGCCTATGCCTGGAACATTCCTACCAGCACCTTTCTAGGTCCCTGTTTTGGTTAATTTCCAGCATGATTGCTGGGATCAAACCAAAACAGAACTTTCTGCTTTTTAATTCTTTGGGACGTGTACATTTCTTGTATTAATTAATAAATAGCTGATAGGGGGAACGTTGACATCTTCTTTCTTGACTCTTGCAGGATTTGGATTGGGTTTCCATGCACAACTTTATCCCAGAATAACCCTCAAGGCAAACAGCAGGGTATTCTTCCAGATAAGTATGCATGGGACTGAGGAATCCAGTTGGTTAATTGTGCAACTGCATTTAAAGAGTCTCATTTTTAAAATGCAAAACTCAGTTGTCTAGATCCCTAGCAAGAATGGAACCCAGGTGTGCAATGTTTCAGGTCCTTCCTCCCTGGTTCTTGTTGGCCTATTCACCGTCTTGGGGAGACTTGTATAGTAGCTTTAATTCCAACAGTGGCAGAAGTGTGGGTGGGTGAAGTGCTGGCCACAGGTTACAGACAACCCCAAAGGACAATTGTGTTCCCTCTTGGTCCCTTTGGGGGGGTGGGGGGGGAAGAAAAGAAAAAACTAAAATTGGTCATTTTCTGACTCCTCAAAGCCTTCAGGAGCACCATTTTACATCAGAGAAGGGGGTTGGGTGTCCCTAAAGCACCTAACATTCCCAAAATAATTTGTTTGGAACTCTTTTTGTTCTAAAGGCCCTTTCCAGATTCTGTGCATCCCCTTAGAGAATACAACAGGCAGAGTTTTGGGTCCAAAGCTTCCCAAGTTTGTTTGCTTCTGGTTTAAAGCTTCCTTCTCCACTGTAGTTGCAGTTAGGATTGGCCACACATCCTTTTTTTTACAGGGATGGCTCTTGGAAGGCCTGCCCAGTCCAAGTCTGATTTCAAAATAAAATAAATGTAAAGATGGGCAACAGGGACCTTGATGCTGATGTTAAAAGGAGCTAAACAACAGACTTGTATGGGGTGATATATTATAATTCTGATTAAACCATTTAAGAAATAATTTTTAGTGTTTCTTCCCTATATAAATATCAACATATGGATTTTTATACAAACCACTCCCATTTTTTATGTTTTTGCTTTTGTTTTTGTTTTGGTGATGCATGTTCTCCTTTTTTGGTGTGAAAGTGTTCACTCTGACTCTAGTCACACTCCTGATCAAGCCCCTAGTATCGCTATTTAAATTTTGAGCAACTGGTTACATAGCATGCAGTTGGAAAATTATCTATTATGAATCTAGTCTGGCGTCTCCAGAAGTATATAAAGTTTTGTACCGGACAGATCTTGGTCTCATGTTTTGAGAGTCACTGTATTAAACATCCAGAGAGCAGAAATAAAGAAAAGAGAGGCACAAATCCTACCCACTGAAAACGCTATGATGTCCCCCCATTCCTTAGGGCTTGCTCCCTCCCCATCCCTACAAAAAATTTGAAGTTAGCAACCATGTGCTAGGTACATGTAGAGGATTGCTTTGCTCCGCTTTGAATTCAATTGCCATGTACCGATGTCTTCCACATGGATGAATCCTTTCAATATTTGATTTTAAAAGTGAAGTGAACCCACTGCTGGTACAGAAGTCATGTGCTACCCATTCTCTCTGTGGAATCCTCCCCATTCAGCAGTACAAGTCAAGCTTGTTTCCTGTACATTCATGTGTATTTTCCGTTGCTGCAATCCAGAGTCATAACTAGAAATGTTAGCTCATGGGCCAAATGGCACCATTTTCAACTCATTCATCCCTGAGACATAGTGATGAGAAAACAGGAGCAAAATGTGGTGTGCCTCGTTCGTTTCGTTCGTTTAGTCGTTTAGTCGTGTCCGACTCTTCGTGACCCCATGGACCAGAGCACGCCAGGCCCTCCTATCTTCCACTGCCTCCTGGAGTTGGGTCAGATTTATGTTGGTTGCTTTGGTGACACTGTCCAACCATCTCATCCTCTGTCGTCCCCTTCTCCTCTTGCCTTCACACTTTCCCAACATCAGGGTCTTTTCCAGTGAGTCTTCTCTTCTCATGAGAAGGCCAAAGTATTGGAGCCTCAGCTTCAGGATCTGTCCTTCCAGTGAGCACTCAGGGTTGATTTCTTTTAGAATGGATAGTTTTGTTCTCCTTGCAGTCCAGGGGACTCTCAAGAGCCTCATCCAGCACCACAATTCAAAGGCATCAATTCTTCGGCGGTCAGCTTTCTTTATGGTCCAGCTCTCACTTCCATACATCACTACAGGAAAAACCATAGCTTTGACTATTCGGACTTTTGTTGGCAAGGTGATATCTCTGCTTTTTAAGATGCTGTCAAGGTTTGTCATCGCTTTCCTCCCAAGAAGCAGGCGTCTTTTAATTTTGTGGCTGCTGTCTCCATCTGCAGTGATTATGGAGCCCAAGAAAGTAAAATCTGTCACTGCCTCCATATCTTCCCCTTCTATTTGCCAGGATGTGATGGGGCCAGTGGCCATGATCTCAGTTTTTTTGATGTTGAGTTTCAGACCGTTTTTTCCACTCTCCTCTTTCACCTTCATTACAAGGTTCTTTAGTTCCTCCTCACTTTATGCCATCAGAGTGGTATCATCTGCATATCGGAGGTTGTTGATATTTCTTCCACCAATCTTAATTCCGGCTTGGGATTCCTCCAGTCCAGCCTTCCGCATGATGTATTCTGCATATAAATTAAATAAGCCGGGGGACAATATACAGCCTTGTCGTACTCCTTTCCCAATTTTGAACCAATCAATTGTTCCATATCCAGTTCTAACTGTTGCTTCCTGTCCCACATACAGGTTTCTCAGGAGATGGATAAGGTGGTCAGGCACGCCCATTTCTTTAAGGACTTGCCATAGTTTGCTGTGGTCCACACAGTGAAATGCATAATCAATGAAGCAGAAGTAGATGTTTTTCTGGAACTCTCTGGCTTTCTCCATAATCTAGCACATGTTAGCAAATTGGTCTCGAGTTCCTCTGCCCCTTCGGAATCCCGCTTTTACTTCTGGTAGTTCTCGGTCCACATATTGCTGAAGCCTACCTTGTAGGTGTGCCTGCCCCCCCCCCAAACAGAAAGTTACTGCTTGCAAAAAATAAGAAAAGTGAATGGGGTGGAAAGTTGTTTATTTCACTAAAACTTATCAGTAGATTCACCTCTATTTATTTATTTAAAATATATATTTTTTATCCTTAGAAAAGGACCTAGGGTGGCTCACAACATTAAAAGACAGTATTGAAAAACAAAATGATGAGTATACAAAGGTGGCGTACATAATTAAAAGATAATATCTAAAGCTAACAACATTAAGAACATGAATACTGTATTAAAAAGGAACAAACAAATGCCATTCTGAGGAGTGGGAAACACAAGCAATATTGAAAACACAGTCAAAGCAGTGATGCGTAACAACAATCCATCTAGAAAGGTTACTCTCAGGCAGGCAGTCCCTGAGGGAACACTTGCCTGAAGAGAAAGGTCTTAACCTGCTTGTGGAAGGACAACAAAGATGGGGCCAGCCTAGCCTCCAGTGTCCAGTGAGAGGGAGTTCCAAAGTGTTGGAGCAGTGACAGAGAAGGTCCTCTCTCATGTCCCCATCAATCACACCTATGAAGATGGTGGGACCGAGAGAAAGGCCTCCCCTGATAACCTTAACACCCAAGCAGGTTCATAATGGGAGACATGGTCTTTGAGGTAGTTTGGACACAAGCCATTTAGGGCTTTGTAGGTTTTGGCACCCTCTTAATTTGCACATCCTAGAATAAAGACCTAGTTCCAACCCTGTGTAAGGTACTGGGCTTAAAAGAGCCAAATATGATTGTATGCCATATTGACATGCTTCCCGCTAAGCCAGTGGTTCCCAACCATGAGTCTTCAGATGTTTTTGGACTACAATTCCCAGAAATACTGGCAAGCACAGCTTGTTGTGAAAACTTTTGGGAGTTTTAGTCCATGAATATCTGGAGACCCAAGGTTGGGAACCACTGCTCTCTAAGCATATAAAGGTATTATTGCTATAATCCATAGTGCTCTCATGAACACATGCATATCTGCACAGTTCTGTTATATGAAAGGATCTCCTCATTTATTTCAATAGAACAGGTGCCAAGGAGAACACATCTATTCCATGGTATTTTGCTGCCTGAAGTTCCTTCCTGTTTCAAAAGCCAAGTGGACTGTGAGAGGATTGTTTCTGCCATCATCATCATCATCATCATCATCATCAGCATCATCATCATCAGCAGCAGCAGCAGCAGCAGCATCATCATCATCATCACACCACCACCACCACCACCACCACAACAACAACAATAATAATAATAATAAATAATAATAATAAATAATAATGGCAGATTATTCTTTCTGCAATAACAAGCTTGCTTGTTTTTTTACACATCCTTAACTGATCTTCCAGTCCTGGAAACAGCTCAGGCTACAAGCCATGATCGGTATGCATAATCTCCAGGCTTAAAAGGAAGGTACCTCAAAATGCCAGATGCAGGGGACGGGGTATCAGGAGACAGGTATCTAATTGTCTCCTGTGCTCCTAGAGGCATCTGGTGGGCCCACTGTGAGATACAGGAAGCTGATGGGCCCTTGGCCTGATCCAGCAGGACTCTTCTTATATTCTCTGTCCCACCCTCTTGGCTGATCTCCCACTCACATAAAAGGGCAGGGCAGAGAAGTCTATGCTCTTGCTTGTGACTGGGAGATTAGCTGAGGAGGTAGGAAAAAAACAAGCAAGCTGGGCTTGGTCAGCCAGAGGAGGTGGAGAGGACAGCAGCAGCACCTGTGCTGCCACCTTTAAGAATTGGGACAAACTGTGACAAACTGGTTTTGTGCCCATCTCTAGTGGCAGCTTGTTAAACAGCCACAATTCACTGCTGTGATTTACACCATTCTCCCTAATGTCATTGTAACACTCAACAAGACTTTGATAAAGATATGCATGGCAGCCTTTATACACATTTTTTTCCTTGGATACCTCCATTGGGTTCGTAATCTGTAGATTCACACACACCCCATTTCTAGAAGCACTGTTTGTTCCACACAAAATGCATAGAACAGCAAGAACAGCATTTCAAAGAGAAGAGACAGGGCTGCGTTTCACCCCAATTGTTTATTTGCCAGATAAGAAACAAATTTCAAAACTTTGGAATTCCACATTCTCCCTTTCTCATAAACTGTGTGCCTCCCTGTTTTATCTATCAGACTTTAATGTGATTGGAATGAAAATGTGTGTGTATAACTACTATGACCATGCCATCAATATGAACAGAAACTCAGCATGCATATTTTTTTCAACTTTATGTAAAACGACAGATTAGGTAGGCATACACAAACCCCCTAGAGGCTACAATTTCTGTACAGTGCATCTATGAATGAGATATGAAGGGACATGTAATTGTAATATTAAAGCAAGTCACCTGTGCATGCATTTCCTTTCTCCTCGGCCTGCATGAACATTGCACATTTAGTAATATTATGGAACATTATGGAAACAGTACAAAATCACTGCAACATTGTGCGCGTGCAATACGTAAACTAAATGAGCAGTTAATGTTCAGAGACATGGTGCCAGAAATATATGAAAAAACCTTTTGCATATACCTTTCTTTATATATATGTAATCATACATACACACAAAGACATCATATAGGTTAACATGACTTAGTCCATTGGCAGCTAATTTAAAATACTTTCAGTTTGTGCACAACATTTATGTAATTCCCGGCATTTACCTTCTTATAGACAGGTAGATCTGACTGTAGGTGTGGGCAAAATGGGCAGGTGCCCAGATCACAATTTTGAAAGGCACTAAGCTGAGTTCCACAGCTATATTTTTAAATGTATGGTCTGCAGTGAGCAAGGCTAGCCAAAAGCAAGTATGTATAATCCTTTATCTTAGGTTTTACAGGTTGCTTGGGCAGCAGTTATTAAAATCATCTTCCTTCAATTTCTTTCTGGTTTCCAGACCAATGTCATTCATCTCTGGTTAAAAAAAAAAGCAGAATACAACTTTGCAGGTAAGGGGATGGGTTCTTGTAAAGGGGCACCAGCAGCCAACTTCACATCTGCCCTGGCTCCATAAACCCACTGGAGGGTTTATCATGGGTACACTGAAGCTTATCATGGGTACACTGAAGACACTCAATGCCCATGGTGCTATTTACTCTCTTGTTAGCTCTGCAAATTGGTAAAATGCACCTCCTCCCGTCTGTTTCCCTCAGGATACGAAATGCACACAGATTCATATGTGTTTGTGCCTGCATTCAGCATGTCTTTTCCCCTCCTTTTTAGTATGCTTCCTTCCTGCACAATGAGCTCTCGTGTTTCTCTTTGTATCATTCCAGCTCTTAGTGCTAAAAGCCATATCCTGTTATGTTTGGTTGCTAGGTGGAGAAATGTTATCATGGGCTTCAGCAATAATTTATCCATAGAGCTAGAGGAACTGTCATGTACTTCTGACAGTGAGCTGCAGCACTTTATCAGCTTGCCTGTAAATCAACCGTGTGTGGGTGAAGATGCCAGCAATGTTTGATCTCTCTCAGACACTCTAATAATCTGCTTTTGTCTGATTGATTCCTTCATATCGCCGGGTGCTTTGAGACTGGAGAGTGAAGTGCCCTCTGTTTATCTCTCTTGGTCATCTGCTGGAGGGCAGCAGGGCAGAAAATGTGGTTCCCTATGAGATGGAAAGAGGTCCCCCCCACACACTTATTGGTAGAAGGGGCTTTATATCATATCCTGGAGCAGGTTTGGTCCAGTAAATCAATGATAGCAGAATTGAATGCACCATAAATACCTCAAACCATATCTCTTACAAGAATGTAAGAGTAATTCATAGAAACAGGAAAGGTAACTTTGCTGAAAAGAATTATGACTCTCTACAAGCTAGAGACACACAGGTCTTTTATGGCCTGTGTTTGCAACTACCCTCTTGAACTCTGAGAAGGAAGCCAGTGTTCACAGACATTTGGTTGGAGGGAGTTCAGAAATAATATCAAAGCAAGGAATGTGTTGTCAGAACTGATCACTGCATTTCAATCTACAGCCAGCTTTTGCTAAATTTCTGTCAGTGGCTTTCACTCAGGGCAGATAGGTGCCACAGCTCATGGTTCAATGGGAAGGTCTTTGTATGTATGTATAAGGTGCCTATATACACAGACTGGGCCCTCAGAAAGCCAGAAGTAAAGATGAGAGAAGAGAGAAATCTGCTGAGTGTATGCACTTCATCCCATGTGGAGCAAGGCAGGGAATAGAGCCCCAGGATTGTGACTCATGAGACTTCTTGGTGCAGAAGCAGCAGTGCATAGCCAGGATAAAAAATATCCTCTGGACCAGTGGTGACCCTTCCACAAGCCTGCAGACTGGACATGTGTGTTGTTGGGAAGGACAGACAAGATGCAACTGTACCAAGACCTCCTGCAGCGTTTTGCTACCTGCTTGGATACTTCAAAATGAGATTTTTCTTCCTTAGCTGATCACTCAGGTTTTACATGGATTCTAGACTGTTTTCCCCAGGTTGTCCTCATGCCCTTTTCCTCCATCATCTACACAACTTGCCTGGCCCTTCTCTGTAACATCACAAGGACACCCCTAGTTTCAGGATTTGGTCCTGAAATCTTAGGGAACGTGACGCTGCTGATCTGCCAACCTTAATTGCTACATGTCTAAGCAAGAAGGAAGAACAAATCAGAACTTCATTGTCACTGAAAGCAGAGCAAGAGCTCATTGTTCAGTGACCTGAGATCAGAAGCTGTCTTGCAGTGTCAATCTGCATAAAAGCAAAGGTCATGAGACAGTGTGGCCATGATTGGCTAAATCTATCAAAGGAAGTGCAACTAACAACCAATTCTCTGCCCACATTGGAACAATGTGGAAGACTGAATTCTTGCTCAGAACAAGATAGCCCTGGTGCAATGTATTTTATTTCATTTATTTACTATATATACTCTATTTTATTTCTTTTAAATTGCAGGGCGCTAAATATGTCATAAAATACAATCAGCGTTTTTCAAAACACTGTGCAGCAAATGTAACAAGGATAGGAAAATAATATTTTCGTTAACACCAACCAACATTCACAAAACAGTAAGTCACATTTGTTTTATGTTTTAAATGATCATGTTTTTACCATTCCAGTTTTATTGTTCTGCTGTTTCAAATTTGGGTCTATGAACATGTTGAAAAAAAGTAAACTATAATAAACAAAGATTTTGAATCACAGAGTCACTGTAATAATATTCCCCCCTGAAAAATGTGTTTGTTAAGTACAATCAAAATTCATACAGTACTCAGCAAGCTCGTCAAGCAGTCTGATATTTGAATTAATGGATGTAGGTGAAACAAGAATATTACTGATAGAAGATACAGTTCATATCCATTCAGCCATTTATTATGGGGTGAGCAGTTTTGAGTGGGCAAATTTGGAGGGTCTAGGGGCCAATTTCCTACCCCCAAAGACCCACCACAGGCTGCACAGTCCTCCAAATTCAGATTTTAATATATTGTGGAAGAAATCATTTTGGACAGCTCCACTTACAGAAACTGCAGCAGCAGCAGTGGAAAATGTTAACTAATGAAAAGCTTCCCTTTGCAATTTTGGGGTTGTGCACGGCTGATAAACAATGCTGCAAAGTCATATAAACCCCATAATCACAAGATAAACCCTTTAATCAGTGGCTGTCTGCCATTGCTGAAATAATTTCTTTTCTGCAGGCAGACCCCACCCAACAGGATTTCGGCCATCTTATACAATAAAATTATAGTATACAAGTTTGTAGTTAAGGAACAAAAATAAATACCTTTCTCCCTTTTTTGGGAGGGGGGAGAAAATCATAGAGAATATGTGGGTTCAGAGGCCTTTTAAAAAGGCCTAGGAGGTTGTATGTGGCCTTTAGGTTGCATGTCCTTTAGACTCAAGTGGAAACACTAACATTTGCCCTTGTCACATGTATCAAGGGCAATGTGACCTTCACACTGCTTCTTACAAGTTTCTGAAAAGCATTAATCTGTAGCTAGACTTCTAAAACTGTTGGGTTCAATCCTTAATGGAGACAGATCAGAGAAACAGTTTAAATTATTATTAATAAGGAAATAATAATAATCTTAGAACAGCAGAGCCAGAAGAGACAATATGGATCATCAAGTCCAGCTCCTGTCAAGGAGGCACAGTGGGGAATCGAACTCCCAACTTCTGGCTCTGCAGCCAATACCCTATACCAGGAGTCCTCCACCCCCAGTCCATGGCCCGGTGCCAGTCTGTGGCCTGGGCTGGGCTGGGCTGCGGAGACAGATCTCCCACCTCACCCCGCACGCACTCCCCCCTGCACAGCCCCTTTGTGCATGCGTGCCTGCCCACACAAGCACTCCCCAAGTGCCCCCACCCTTTTGTGCATCTGTGCGAGTGCCCAGCCTTCCCCGCACATGGACCCTGTCCTCCCCCGACTGGTCCGCAATGTCAAAAACGTTAGTGACCACTGCCCTATACCACTGAGCTATCCAGCAGTTCTATTATCTTCAAACATCAACAGGAATGAAGGTTGCCAAATCCCAAGGACCTGATTCCCTGAGATTTCAGGGCCAATCCCTGAGACCAAGGGTGGGCCTTTATGATGCCACAGTTGTGAGGCTGGCAAGGTACACCAGAGGATCTGGAAGTCCTTCCAGGTCAGCTGATTTTGGAAAGGGGTTGAATAGAATCCAAGTGCATTGGCCCAGAATCTCACTAAAACCCAGATTATCAAGTAATATGGCCTACGACTAGGAGATGGGCCTTCTCTGCGGTGGCCTCCTCTTTATGGAATGCTGTACCTGTGAAGGTGCACCAGACCCCTTCCCTCCTAATATTCAGAAGTCATATTAAAAACTCTGCTTCGCAGGAAGGTATTTCGAAATATCCTCCCCTCATAACTGACAGTTACTAAGTTTTATTTTGACCATTATATTTTGTAATCTGTACTATTTTGTCCACTGCTGCCATCTTGGGTTTTTCGGGTGTTTTTTTTTCTTTTTTTATATTTGTGGGATTTGTTTTCTTTATGTTTATTCTATTGCTGGAAACTATCCAGAGTGATGGCAAGGCTGCTAGTCGGTACAGTATGAAAACATAATAAATAAATGTAGAACCAAGGAAAATTTTACAAGTTTTGGTATCTGACTGCTGGATAGGTAGCAAAATGTGGCTTGGTACCCCCTGGGAAGCACTGAGGATGGCATGCGTAGGTTTTAAAACACAAAAATACATCTTTCTCTTCTTCCGATGCATTTCTCCCTAAACTTTGTTTCCCCCTTTGGAGACCTTGAGAAGGATACCAGTCCCTCAAGACTCCAACCAGTGCTTTAAGGCAAGATACCATATCCTCAGTCTAAACATCTTCTTGTTACCTTTTACTTACCAGCAATGCTTGACACAAAGTCCCATTTTTATGAAGATATGGAGGTGCCTTGTACTGAGACTGAACTTTGATCCAGCTAATCAATATTATGATTTTCTGCAACAGTCTTAAAGATTTATATCCCCTCTGCCCTCAGAGAGAGCTCACAAAATAACTAACAACAAAAGTAAACCCATAAACAAACAATTCTAAAATGTCAATTACAAAAAAAAAAATATTGAAGTGCCAAAACAGAACCAAAGCCTTTAAAAAAAAAAAGACAGAGAGAGCAGTTGGAATAAAAACTGGAACAATAGAATAGCTATCCTCTAGGAATGTTCAGGGATTTGGTCCAGTCTTTCTTGTAAATGAGATCTGACCTGATTTGTGTTTGCCTGTTGAATAGGAGGTTTGCAACTCAGTTATCTTTTCTAATGTCTTTCTCCACATTTTATAGATTTATGTACATGCTTTTCGTTGCTAAAAAAACCACAACATACTAACTTGCATGCAAAGGTGTGTAATGTATGAGGAAATATCCTGTTTCCACGAAAATAAGACAGGGTCTTATATTAATTTTTGCTCCAAAAAGGCATTAGGGCTTATTTTCAGGGGATGTTTTAATTTTTTCATGTACAACAATCTACATTCATTCAAATACAGTCATGTCATCTTCTGGTTGCTGCACAATGGTGGAGGGCAGGGTTTCACTTAACTAGGGCTTATTTTTGGGGTAGGGCTTATATTATGGGCATCCCGAAAAATCCTATTAGGGCTTATTTTCAGGTTAGGTCTTATTTTCGGGAAAACAGGCTAGGTTCCAAAAGGTATGTAGAATTAAGGCCAAAATCATGTTGTGAAAAACTGTTTGCATGAGGTTGTAAGGTCTGATTAAGTGTGAGTTGCTAGATTTGGAACTCTTTACACTGCAACATTCTCCAGAGGATTTCCAGATGTTATCTCCCTTCATTGCATGCACTAATGCATATATGTGCCTTGTAAGTAAGTGTAGAGACATGAACTGTAAGGGATTGTACAGTGCACATCTTACAATTTTGGAAATTCCTGGCTCCCCATTCATTTCGGTTGTTTTATTTTGTTTTCTGCCAGTTCATTGCTCCTAAAAGCTGCCAAATTCTGCACAGCTCAATGCCCTTTTCAGGGAATCTGACACAGCAAATGTACAATTCTGTGCAGGAATTGTAATAATTCTATCCAAACTGATGCTTCTTTCAAGGGGGAAAGAGATCATGGCTAATATCCTGTTACATAGTTCCAGCAGTGTGGCAGAATGATATCAGCATTGCTGATAATTAAAGAATCTCTGCTTTGATTTTTGGTTGTGTCTGACTTGTGCACAATGAGACAAGGTCATGCACAACCTGAAATCAAAGAAGAGACTGCTTAATTAGCAGCAACCTGTTACTGCCACTGATCTCCTGTGTTGATGGGGACAAACAGCAAGATTTCACCCATGAAACGTCTGTGTTGGGGTGAGTGAGGGACAGCTTGGACCATGCATGGTTTAACTATGCCTCCATTTTATTCTGTAAAACATTCAGTTGTTTGCTTATTTTCCCATCACTTAATGCATAGCAGCTGTAAAAGAATGTTTCTGCAAGGATCCTAGCACATGGGCCACACAGACATGAGTTAAATAATATGATGATGAGGTTGGATTATGGCTCAGTGGTAGGTCATTTTCATTCCATTTAGCACGTCCCAAGTGTAATACTTATCCTCACAACTTCAATCATCTTGAGTAATGCAGAGCTGAGAAAGGTTACTTTTTTGACTACAGCTGCCAGAACCCCCCCCCCAAAATGGTATAGTCAGTCTCCCCGCCCTTCAAGGCTGTGTGTAAAAGCCCTTGGACTGGAACTGTAGAAAGCCACAACCACTCTGACTAGACAATGCCAAGCCATGAGGACAAAAGGAGATACCTCTGACTTGGTATGAAATAGTGTCATTAGGAATAGGTATTAGTAAGGGAATCAGTACCTTATGGGTCAAATATTAAAACTGGATCTTTATTCTGCTGCTCTGCGCATGAACAAACCAAAGAGGGACGTGGGGCTTTGGAACACATCCATAAACATTTGAGTTTTATTATTATCACTATACATCACTGAGGCATTTTTATCAAAACACATCCCCACTATTTATGGGTTTATAAATGTGGAACATGCTTTTATAACCCACATTTAGAGTCCTACAAGTAGCTGACACAACCAGTTTTCCCCCTTCCCTCCTATCATCAGCTGCCTCTATGAAATATTATTGCATCTGTATTTTTCAATCTCTTCCTTCCTTCCTTCCTTCCTTCCTTCCTTCCTTCCTTCCTTCCTTCCTTCCTTCCTTCCTTCCTTCCTTCCTTCCTTCCTTCCTTCCTTCCTTCCTTCCTTCCTTCCTTCCTTCCTTCCTTCCTTCCTTCCTTCCTTCCTTCCTTCCTTCCTTCCTTCCTTCCTTCCTTCCTTCCTTCCTTCCTTCCTTCCTTCCTTCCTTCCTTCCTTCCTTCCTTCCTTCCTTCCTTCCTTCCTTCCTTCCTTCCTTCCTTCCTTCCTTCCTTCCTTCCTTCCTTCCTTCCTTCCTTCCTTCCTTCCTTCCTTCCTTCCTTCCTTCCTTCCTTCCTTCCTTCCTTCCTTCCTTCCTTCCTTCCTTCCTTCCTTCCTTCCTTCCTTCCTTCCTTCCTTCCTTCCTTCCTTCCTTCCTTCCTTCCTTCCTTCCTTCCTTCCTTCCTTCCTTCCTTCCTTCCTTCCTTCCTTCCTTCCTTCCTTCCTTCCTTCCTTCCTTCCTTCCTTCCTTCCTTCCTTCCTTCCTTCCTTCCTTCCTTCCTTCCTTCCTTCCTTCCTTCCTTCCTTCCTTCCTTCCTTCCTTCCTTCCTTCCTTCCTTCCTTCCTTCCTTCCTTCCTTCCTTCCTTCCTTCCTTCCTTCCTTCCTTCCTTCCTTCCTTCCTTCCTTCCTTCCTTCCTTCCTTCCTTCCTTCCTTCCTTCCTTCCTTCCTTCCTTCCTTCCTTCCTTCCTTCCTTCCTTCCTTCCTTCCTTCCTTCCTTCCTTCCTTCCTTCCTTCCTTCCTTCCTTCCTTGGCCACAATGGTAGTTTCAGTAAATAAAGTTAGTGCTTGATAATCTGGAACGGCCGAGAGCTTAACTCTGCCCTTGGAGATCACTTACATCAAACCAGCGATCAAAAAGTGGTGCAGCTAAAATTTGTCATCAGGGATTTCCTACAGAAGAATTACAGTGGAGAAATGGCCTGATCGATACTATAGATTTTCACTGCAGGGGCTGATAGTCCAATTGCTGTGAAACACTCGCACAGATAAAAGGGCACAGCTGCCACTTTGTTACAGACTGCTGACTCAGCGCAAAGCCTGTCAGGTATTTATAGGCTGAAGTGATACAGAATTATCACCTTGCAGTACCCAGCTCTTGTTAGTTCTAAGATTGCCTCCCTTTATGGGATTGCTAAATGCAGGTGAATGGAAAAATGATGGCTAACAGCTGTCAAAATGCAAGAGAATGAAGTACTTAAATCTCTTTTTTAAAATCTATTAAAAGGGTAACAACCAAACATATATCAGTGTGCAGACATTGTAATGATACGGGGCCCAGTAAAATAGGGATTATAAGCAAGCACTTCTTGATCCACCTGGAGGAAAGTGAGGAGGAGAGAAAGCAAACAAACAGTATTACTGCCGTAGTATTACTACTCACGATAACCTGCCAGAGAGCTTAATTAAAATCTTCTTCAATACCCTTTCCTTTTCACATAAATGTTTCCTCAAAGCCTTTTAAACAGTTGGCCAATGTCCCCTTTATGTCTCACATGGCACAGCAATCCTATACTGAGGGTCATGTCACATGATAAGGCAAATGTGTGTTTCCTCGTCTTACAATGTTATCCCTCTAGGCACGCAAATTTTTCAGAGCTACAAGTTTGGGACAGTCCAGTGTCTCTATTCAATTTCCTGTTTTAATAATCAGCCAGGGGCTAAAGGTCTGTCTGGATCAACACTCCTCCTCCTCATTTAATGAACCAGTTTAATGTATTGGAACAATAAATGTTCCATATTAGTTTCTCACAAACAGTGACACTAAGAAACAGAGGAGACACATTGCAGTATGATGGAACTGCTGGCAATTTCCGAAAATATGGAAGGTATATCCTGCGGCTAACCAAAAGCTTGTGCTAACATATTACGGTCAATTCAATTATCAATTAAGATGCACATTTGGTGATGTAAATGAGCACTATTAATTCCACATATTTGCAAATTTGTAAAACAAAAACTGTTTTAAAAAAAGGTATTAACTGATTTGGAATTTCAATCTGAAGGTTTCTCCTGTGGCTAGATAGCTCAATGAGTTAGTGAACCCTGTGAAGCCAGGGACGGGATGTTTGATTCCTTACTTTGCTTCCCAGGAGAAAAGCCAGCCTATGTAGCCTTGGGAAAATTGAACATACCTAGAGTACCCCCAGAAGAATGGGATGATAAACGGCTTCTGAGTACTTTATAGGAAACCATGGCAAGCCTTGCCATGAGACAGAATCGCTCAATGACACATAATTGTAATTGTTGAGATAAAGGAAATAAATAAGTAATAATAAAAGAAGCAAACAGCTGGAGAAAGGTCCACAGTCATTCTAGAATGCCACCAAAATGGTAAGAGGTGAGCAATTTCAGATCCAGCCAAGGTGATTTTTCTCTTTCTCTCCCTCTCCCACTTTTGCTGGTTCTGCATTGACCAGTCCTAATGTTGGCTAAAGAAAGTGAGATTAGGAAGGATGGAAAAGGGGGAAAGCGGGAGAAGAAAGGTAAGCTATGTGGATGAGCAATGGTGTGTTCGGCTTTCATGTAGGGGTTTCTTTCTCAAATGGTTAGGTGGGGTGGCTAGAGAAACAGAAATATGAACTTGTTTAAAAGCTGAATTCCTCTAAGGCTTTCAGCATTGTAATGTAATGTAAATTTAAACACACATTTAAAATTAATGTAAATATTAAAACCTTCTTCCCTATAATGTAATCACTTTTTTTTAGTTTGCCTACTTGTTCGTTTATTTTTATGTATGCTGTTGTTCTGTCCCCCACAAAGCACACGCCACAACACAACCATCCGTTACATATATAACAAACATACAATCAAATAATCACATACTGAATTTCATTTAAATGGTGAAAAAAGCAAATAAAAATTAGCAACAACCTACAAAATAGCAAACAATATTGCCTTATTTACACCACTAGATAAAAGGTAAAAGTTCCCCTTGACAATTTTTGTCCAGTCATGTTCAACTCTAGGGGGCGGTGCTCATCCCCGTTTCCAAGCCATAGAGCCAGCGTTTGTCCGAAGACAATCTTCTGTGGTCACATGGCCAGTGCGACTTAGACACAGAACGCTGTTACCTTCCCACCGAGGTGGTCCCTATTTATCTACTTGCATTTGCATACTTTCGAACCGCTAGGTTGGCAGGAGCTGGGACAAGCGACGGGAGCTCACTCCGTCGCGTGGATTCGATCTTACGACTGCTTGTTCTTCTGACCCTGCAGCACACAAAGGCTTCTGCGGTTTAGCCCGCTGTGCCACCACATCCCCTCTACACCACGTCCCCTCTCCACTAGATAGGTGGTGGAATACCCTCTTATTAGAATCGGAAAACTTGCCAAAATTATTTCATGTTACACCATCCCTGTAGGGATGTCATACTCCATAAGGATTCAGGGGAGAGAATTCCAAATTAGAGGGGCAGCAGGAAAAGAGTAAATTATTCAAAAACAAACAAACAAAAAACCATCTGGTTTATGAATGTGTGACATTGTGTTTCTATACCCACAATTCAAAAATCCAGGTAATGGCCCAATGTTGTTGCACAATATCATGCCCACATTGCCAGCAAGATAAAAGGATGCCAAGCTTGACATAACAGCCTGCATGTTGACAACACAATTGGCAGCAGTCAAGATGGTCTACAACTAGATACACTTTTCTGCTCACTATCATTCACAAAGTGACACCACACAGGGGGGAATCCTGGAAACTGACTCCTTTTTTCATCAGTTAAAACACTTTTCACCCAAATACAAGGCAATTGTCAAGGCAATTTTTCAACAAGTGTGTTTAAAAAGTCATAACTTGAACACCTGCTTGCCAAATGTCCCCAAATTTGGAACCAAGTAAGAGCAAATGTTATATTATCTATGTAACAAATTTGGTGCTGATCTGAGGTCCAGTTTCATAGTTGCAATTTTTTGTTTGGGGCACCCCTATTTTTTCAGTTGGCTTACAGAATGCTATATCTTGCTGTCAGCACAATATATTACTGCACTCCTGGGTACCAATAATGTTTTCCTGACATATTGAAGCTAATAGTTGGCATCTTTAGAAGGACAGTTCTGGACAATCTCAATTGGCACCAGGCTCATATTGGTAAAGAGAGTCCAGTAGGTGTGTGGGTCACAATTAACAAAAAGCAATTCACTTCATGTATGAAATTTTTCCAATAAGTTTCCCATCTCTGTAACTTACCCTGAATACACTGAAATTCTTCTGAAAGCATCAGTTACGCAACAACAAACTCAATGCAACTGTTTGTTCTTGTTTTAATCCTCATGGATAGAAGTTGAGGCCAACTTCAAGTTAATCAAGTAGAAAGAGATGTCGGCAACCTGGTCTTGCAAACTGTTCAACAATGCCAACACAACAGAAGAGGCAAGCAAACATCCTGCAGTATTTTTTTATTTTATTTATTTTATTTATATCCCGCCTATCTGGTCGGTTAAGAGGCTGATGCATCTTCCTCATTGGAAAGAACCAATTTCTTGTATTATTCAGCATGATGGAGCATATTGGCAGGTTTCTTGGTTGGCTTAGAGGGCAAACATAATTAATTGATGGTTAGGAATGCAAGTGATTATTGAGGAATCTGTGTGGCCTTTGGATGTTATGAAACTTCAGTTTCCAGCAGCCTAATATAGAATGGTTTGAATTGTGGTGCTGGAGGAGGCTTTTGAGAGTCCCCTGGACTGCAAGGAGAACAAACCTTTCCATTTTGAAGGAAATCAACCATGAGTGCTCACTGGAAGGACAGATCCTGAAGCTGAGGCTCCAATACTTTGGCCATCTCCTGAGAAGAGAAGACTCCCTGGAAAAGACCCTGATGTTGGGAAAATGTGAAGGCAAGAGGAGAAGGGGACGGCAGAGGACGAGATGGTTGGACAGTGTCACTGAAGCAACCGTCATGAATTTGACCCAACTGTGGGAGGCAGTGGAAGACAGGATGGCCTGGTGTGCTCTGGTCCATGGGGTCACAAAGAGTCGGACACGACTAAATGACTAAATGACAATGAAGACAGAATGGTTAGTGACTCAGGATAATGGAAGCTAAAGTCTAACAACATCTACAGGTGCCAAAGATTTTTCACTGTGAGTATCTATCAGATAATCTTGATTCCAAGTTGTCCACAACTTTAAAGTGGACAACTTTGAATTGACCCTAGAAAAAACAGTGACGACTAGTGTGGCTGGCACAGACTTAATGTGATATATTTTAACTGCTTGACTACATAGACAACTGGGCAGGTAAGGCACCTGAACCACCTACAAGGGCAGCCACATGGATAGCATGTTATAGTAGTTTAGTTTGCATACAGCTAAGGTGTGAATAAGGCCTGCTTTCTCCAGATTGAGAAGAAGCTGGTCAACCAATTGCAGCTAATAAAAGCATTCCTGGTAACTGTGATCCCCCAACTGTGCTTCCATAGATAGCACCAGGTATAGATATATATATCCCCAAACGGTGCACTTTTAAATAGTTGGTTATCTGATGAAATGAGCTTTTTCCCCTGCTAAAAGGATTTTTTATAAAAAACAAAATTGAGCAACTGAGTCGTCAATCACAGTTAAATCTTGCAGTGCATGAGACATAAATACTATTTTGGCAGCTTTCTTAGATTTACCAGAATGTGCAGTTTTGGCCCTACAAGTTTCAGAGGTTAGGGAGAAATTAGCTTGCTGCCCCACCAGAAAATTGGCCAGGCTCATATACTCCACTCAACACTTTCTTCTACCTGGGTGGTGTTCAAAATGTTGAAGATTCCAGATATCTTCTGAGCACTCGAGATGATGTCCAAGAGAATACACAAAGGGCCCAATTCTATTTCTGTGGCTTCATTTTCCATTTTCTCTGTAACCTACATTTGAGCCCATAAACACATTCAAATACATTTATGAGTAATCTGGCTTTTCTTACCAGATTACTCATAAACATGTTCAAACCTACACATACACTCAAATGTAGGTTACAGGAAAAAGCATGGCATGTCACAGAAATCCTCCCCCTACTGATAAAGAAAGTGTTAAAACTTGGGGGAAAAGGATGTCCATGGACTACTTTTTCAAATTCCAACTCATGCTGGCCAGCACAGTGTGTTGGGAGTGTTGTGTCAGAGGCAGTGGACAGTGTGGGGCAAACTGTCTGATGTGACTTATACTCCCCAGCCTGGTTCTGCTTACAGAAAGTGAGAAGGCCAGTTCACCTATAAAAGTAGCAGGGCTACCCCAAAGCATTTTAGAATTATAGAATAATGGAGTTGGAAGGGCCTATAAGGCCACTGAGTCCAAGACCCTGCTCAGTGCAGAATCCCAAATCAGTGATAGATGCTTGCTTAATTTCCTCTTGAATGTCTCCAGTGTTGGTGTGCTCACCACTTTCCAAGGTAATTGGTTCCATTATTGTACTGCTCTAACAGTTAGGAAGTTTTTCATGATCCTCAAGCAAAATCAGTCTTACAGTGGGGTCTTGACTTAAGAACGGCCCGAGTTAAGAACATTTTGACTTAAGAACCGCTCCCATAGGAAAATATTAACTTGACTTAAGTACTTAGATTTGAGTTACAAACTGAAAAAACCCACGTGGGAGGCAGGGAAAGTGCAAAATGTGAACTTTCAGTTAACTGTTGGCCAGTGAAAAGGGTGCCTGTCTGCTTCCTCACTCCTCCCAGCGTTTAGAGAGTGGATTGGGAGACAGTCTTCAGACTGCCTGGTACTGCCTGGACTGTATTTTCCCTGCCTTCCCTGAACCTTTCTTGACCTAAGAAAAAAAGAAACAAAATATCCCCCTCCAGTGGTCGGAGGCGGAATAGCAGCTTCTCATTAGTTTCTATGGACGGAAAAGAGCAGATACAGATCAAATGGTTTTCAATGCATTCCTATGGGAAATGCAGATTTGACCTGAGAACTTTTTGACTTGAGAACCGCCTTCCAATACGGATTAAGTTCTCAAGTCAAGACCCCACTGTATTATAATTTGAGCCCATTATTATGTGTCCTACACTTTGGAATGATTGAAAACAGATTCTGCTGCTTCTCTGCAAGTCAACTTAAGTATTTTACTGCCAGAGGCAAAGGATAAGGTGGTGCCCTTGTCATTTGAACTAATCAGACTGGCAGGAGCACCTTACCTCAATACTGCAACAGGATAGGATCTTCTGCCAAACCTGAAAGCAGCATGTTAGTGAAGGAGGTGCAGGACAGGTTGTGTGTGGCAGGAGAGGAGAATGGCTAGGGTGCTGAGGAGGAATAGATAGGGAGCTGCCACTGTTGTGCTCAGCATCTCCCACCTGAGGAAATTCAGTAATAATATAATAGGGCCAGCCCTGGCTGGCAGCCCTCCTTGAATTCTCACAACGTCCCTTAAAGTTTCCAGATGACAGCTTTCCTTAGACTAGAGTTTGTGAGGGGTAGGCAATGGAACCCACACCTTGTGACATTCTCCTGAGGATACACTGGTAAAATAATAGCTGTTATCATTAAAGCAGTGTTGGATGGAAGCTTACTGTCATAAGCAATAAACTGAAGATAAAAGGAAAGAGGGATAAAGAAAACAAAAGGGAAAAGGGAAGCGAAGGGGGGGATTTAAAATCACCAATTGACAAAAAAAAAAGACGGCTGAAAGAAAGAAAAGATATACATAAACTACTTGTTTTTGTCTCTCTAGTTGCTATGATCTGCAGAAAGGAAATAGACTGTATAAAATCACATCTCAGGAACACCAGCATAAATTCCCCCTTGCTTTGACAAGTACGTAATTTTGTGCAGTGATGCTCTTCACGTCTGGAGAGTTATGAGGCAATTTCATTCCCATCTGACAAATTTACAAAGAAACATTAGAGAGAAGGGATTAGAAAAGCGAGAAATCTTTATAGACTTTTTCCTCGGGCAGTATTTTCGTTCCATCTTTTGGCTCTTCCTGGAGGTACGTGTAGCAAGCGACTCAATGTGGCTCAAACGGCACAAAAGCGAAACGTTAAACAGATAAGCACAACAGGAAATGTGCTTTAAATCAACTAATTGTATTTACATTATTGGAGTTAGAAATTCTAGCCTGGCTAAAGTTGTCATTATACGTCTTCAGGATAATTTAAAACAGGACACACACAGAGAATATTCCTTAGAAAGAGTTAACTCTATAGATGTCTCCTAAATAGGAGAAATCAGTATCTTTATCCTAGTTTCTGACTTCATACTGGTATATTTCCATCAGCTAATTTATTCTAGTTCTCTTAACTGATGAAATTCCCACCTGCTTTCGTATATGCATATAATGCTAATTAATCATAGTTATTCTTGTTATCTGCCATTGAGCTGTTTCCAACTTAATCCTATGCATTAATTGTGCCGTCAAGCTGATTCTGACTTTTGGCGACCCTTCTCAAGTTTCTCAGAAGCAATCTGCCAGTTCCTTCTTCTGAGGGCACTCTAGAACTATGTAGTTTGGTCAAGATGACACAGGCTAGTTCTTCACAGTGGGGAATCAAGGTTCTGACACCTGGCTCCACAGCCAGGTATTCCAACTCACTAAGCGACCTCTAAAAAGTCCTATCATTAACCTCCTGGCCCAGGTCTTGCAAACTTAAATCCATGGCTTCCTTTACTGAGCCAACCCATCTTATATCTTTCTACTGCCTTTTCTTAGCATTACTGTCCTTCCAGTGAATCTTGTTTTCTCACAGTATGCCCCAAACACACTAGCCTCAGTTTAGTCATTGTAGCTTCTAGTGAGAGTCCAGGCTTGATTCAACCTGGAACCCACTTATTTCTCTTTCTGGTAGTCTATGGTACTTGTCTTCATAGAATCATAGAATAATGGAGTTGGAAGTGGCCTATAAGACCACAGAGTCTAATCCTGTGCTTGATGCAGGAGTCCACGTTAAAGTATATTTGACATATGTCTGTCTGATTTCCTTTAGAATGCCTCCAATACTGGAGAGCTCCCTATTTTATTTCTGTGATGCCAGAGATAATTCCTAGTAACAGTAGTACTTGTGTGTTATCAGGACATATGACAACCCTTATCATGGCTTTCTAGGCATAAAATACCCAGAAAGAGTTTACCTTTTCCCTTTTTCCGGGAGTGATTTTGGACTGTGCAGCTTGCACAGTCTTTGACTGTAGTTCCCAGAAACCTTCATCATCAGCTGTGCTGGCTGGACTGCAATGTCCTATGAGGTACAGCAAGGAAATAAACTCCTGACCAGGTGCACCAAGTGAGCTATAAAGCCAGCCCTACCATTTCACTAGCTTTGTCTAAAAAACCAAAATGTGGGTCATCCAGATTTATACAGAGTCGACTATGGGCAGCATACAGTATAAGCTCAATAGACAGACAGACAGACAGACAGACAGACAGACAGACAGACAGACAGACAGACAGACCAACCGACCCAGATAATTTCTTTGTGAGCTAGTTGCTGGATAAAAGAAAATATTTTTGTCTCACAGATGATCATCATGAAGACGGACAAAGATTTCTACAGAAGAATTTTTAAAAATATTGTACCTTTTAAAGTCAGTTTGCTATTCCTAGTAATGAGCTACAAAAGGTTGAACTATGCTTATCAACATTTAATATATCAGTGCACTACTATAACACACACACCGATGTGATACCTTTTTGCAGCCTAAGAAGGGTCAGGCCTAGTTAGTGCTTGGACAATTCTTTAAAAAAATTAAAACAACATGTTTGAAATACAGTACAAAAACATTTCAGCACAGTGTGAAGGAGGTGATGTCCTCACTGCAAAACATGAAGGAAATAAGCTAGAAATGTTTATGTGCTGAGCTGAAGTTTGAGTAGCACAATAACTCCTGCTGAAAAGATAGTTACGATTAACAGCATGGATCACCTGGAATCTTTCAGTCACACAGGTGATGGCTGCAATTATAGCTGACAGTGGGAAGGCCCATAACTGTGGAAAAACACATGGAGGTCCAACTGCTACTGTTGTATGTTTTAATTAAAAATAATAGATAGCAAGTCACTCTGTCAGAATTACCAGAGATGAATTACTAATTCCAAAGGATAATTCAGATCGAGGAACAATATAATTCAGTTTGAAGGACTTCACTTCTTCATATGTCATCCTTTTGGAAAGATAGATTCATAGGAAGTTGCCTTCCATCCAGCTAGAATTGTCAACTCTGACCGGCAGCTTCTCTCCAAGGTTTTAGGGAGGGCTCTTTTCTAGCTTTATCATGAGATCTCTGGTGTTCCTTGATGGCTTCTCATTTGAGGACTCACATGACTTTAGCTTCCAAAAGTAGAAGATACTGGGTATGTTCATGGTGACATGGTGGTGGCAAATGCAAACCAATCTATGTGTGGGCCAGGCACTATATGCATGTAATCATGATGCCATTTCAGTGTCAGGCTATGGTAGTGCTTCCCAACCTTGGGTCCCCAGATGTTCTTGGACTACAATGTCTGGAAATCCTGGCCAGCACAACTAGTGTTGAAGGCTTCTGGGAGTTTAAGTTCTAGAATATCTCAGGACCCAAGGCTGGGAGTCCTGATCACGTCGCTAGATCAACAGCATCCTATTCCATTATCAGCAGCAGGGCGGCGGCAGCACAAGATACAAGGCAATGAAAAGAACAAGGGTGCTTCTGAGCGTGTGCAGACCATGCACAAGCTGATGCCATGGGAAGCAAGCCCTAAATGCAGAACTGCTAGGCTAGCACCAGCCTGTTACTTGAAATTGCATTGAGCAGTGCTTGATGGCACTTCCAATTTAATTATTCTGTGATTCTATGAAACTTTCTGTCCAAAGCCTGAAACTTGGAGAAGGGTCCCCAAAAACTGCATCTTGAGGCCAAAGCTTAAGATCTGGTAACCCTAAATATAAATTTGGTTCAGTCTGCACATAGCCTGCCTTATGGCTTCTAAGTAAATAAATATCATTTGTTCAAATGATCTTTCCTACAGCTCTTCTGTCTATGGAAGGCCACCGCACGCAATGGATGGTAAGGTTCTCCATCTTCCTATCCTTTTTTCCCCTTTGGTTTTTATTAATGAAAACTCCATGACAGTGCTTGAAAGATTGAAAACATATTGTTTTCTTGGCACAAAGGTGAAATGTAACACATTGCAGATGTTTCCAGATACAGAACACAGATGAAAATGTTTTATAACCCCATTCTGACATTATGGAACTCCAAAGGCACAGTGGGACATTGTTTCAAAGGCCCTGCTTGAAAAACCCAAAGCAATCACCACAATAACTATACAGTGACAAGAAAGGGGGAGGTATTTATTATCTTTCTCATAGAGTCCATGTGGGACAGATGGTGGTTATGCTTATGACTCAAGTCTTCACTATAAAATACCAAAATATTATAAATTGAAGATCATATTGGCAACCAATCTGGACTTTACCTTTCCCACATTTTTAACCCATCTGCATTTGCAATCATTTCTCCTCACGTAGCGTCTGATTTCTTAATAACTTTCGCAGAGTGGCTTTGCTTTCTTCATTAACATTAGCTTCAAGTTCTCTCTCTCCCTTCCCCCAGTTTCTTTCTGAAAGGCCAAAGCAAACTGGAGACACTTGGGTGACATGTTTCTATGGTACCAAAGTTTAACAAGCATTTACTTACCTTGGCTAGATATGGCCATGGATTTTATATGGGCAAGTGGATTGGAAATTAATGCAGAGAGCAGCACAGAATAACCATGTGGGTCTTGGACTGTGGGAGGAAGGAAGGCCAGAAAAATGTCAACACATTGGAGGAGTACAACTTCTAGTTAACCAGGGCTTGTGTAACAATCATGATATAGAACAGACCTCCACCGCTTGTGACTTATCCAGTGTGAGCACAGCCCACCAACCGTGTATGGAGACTCACTTAGGGCCTTAATGAACCTCTTATTTTTGCTGTCCACCATGGTCTGAAAGAACAGGAATGGGCTGTATTGGGCTTGATGGGATGTTACACCTGACAGAGAAGTTACTTCATGTCCCATGCTGTCTGCTTTAGTATAGGATTCTCTTAAGGGCTGAGGCATTTTTCCCAGCAAATTTTGCAACAAGAAAAAAAATACCCAAATTTGATTCCCACAGAGCTGGAAAGAGTTACTATTTTGGACAGCAACTTCCAGAATCCCACCCCCACAGCCAGTGTTAAGAAGATATATAGTTATTAAGACAGACAGACAGAGAAAGAGAGGAAGGGAGGGAGATATCCTCCAGCCTGTACTTCTTTCTCATTGGGTTGTGAGGGAAAAGATTTCTTAACTATGCAGCTGTATCTCCAGACCAGATACCAATCCATGTTAGCTATCTGTTGTGGATGTTTTTTAGCACATTCCTCTGTTTCACAGGCAGCTATAGATAATTAGAATTAAACACTCAGGTGAATTGGTACATTATATGAAGTGACCGTATGCCTTTAAACATTCCCCACAATTGTCTGCAACTTTGAGGCCATCAGGTGATTAGTATTTGTGGCTCTGTTGGTAGACCTATACAAGGTTCCCTTGACCATGCTGCTTGGAGATCCTAGGAGTTATGCTTTTGCAAGATCTGCGGAAGAATAATCAATATGGGAAAAGTATAAAGATTAATAATCCTGTCACGTTCCATGACCTAAATTTGCCAGAATCATCAGAAATGGTGAAGGGAAACACAGGGAGGAGGGGAGTAGAAACAGAGAGAAAGCAAGGAGAGGTTCATTGTGGACTCTAGGTAGAAGAAGACTTGGAGGAGGGAGATAGGTATGATGCCCAGGAGGAATGGTCCTAGACTTAACTGGGTAGATGTCTCTCTGGGCAAAGAGCCAAAATCTCTTTGTCAGGGGCTCTCCCTCAAGCTTCTCATCACTTCATACATACAATCCTTTCCTCTCAGGAGTTGGAAGAAGAAAAAGCCCAGGGTTTGGGACTTCATTCTTACTCCCAAGCACTAGTGAGGGATGTGGTGGCACTGTGGGTTAAACCGCAGAAGCCTCTGTGCTGTAAAGTCTGTAGATCTTCAGCTGTACAATCGAATCCACATGACGGAGTGAGCGCCAGTCGCTGTCCCAGCTCCCGCCAACCTAGCAGTTCAAAAACATGCAAATGCGAGTAGATAAATAGGGACCACCTCGGTGGGAAGGTAACAGCGTTCCGTGTCTAAGCTGCACTGGCCATGTGACCACGGAAGATTGTCTTCGGACAAAACGCTGGCTCTATGGCTTGGAAACGGGGATGAGCACCGCCCCCTAGAGTCGAACACGACTGGACAAAAAATGGCAAGGGGAACCTTTACCTTTTAAGGACTAGTGAAGGAACTTAAGTACCCTGGAAATACTGGAATCTCCCACTGCCCACCCGCCAGTGAGTGAGGCTAGGGCACAAAAGATAATATCAGAAGATCTGGGTCTGGTATTGGAAGCAATGAAGTGGAATAAGTACCAAACCTTTTGTTGTTCACCCTCTCCCAAGTTTTACAAACTCTGTGATATTTCAGCCTATTAGACTGATGTGTACAGATTCAAGAATGGAAGAGGATCCTCCTGTCAGCCAGGCTGAGGGTGTCTGACCTTACAATAACAAAAACAACAAACCCTCCCCCATTCAAAAACATTTTTTCCAAATTGTTGAATTACATTTTTAGTGAGTACAACCTACAAAACAGTGATTTTTCTTATTACTTATTTTTATTTTAGCTTATTTTTTAGATTGGAGCTCAGTGTTAAGAAACATGCTGTGCTAACAGGAGGTCATTTATTTACTATGTTTATATCCTATCCATTTCCAAGAAGCACAGAACAGCCTGTGTGGAGCTTTCATCTTTCCAGCGCTTGGAAAGTTACTTTTAAGAAAGAAATAACTTACAGTCTCCAAGGCCTTCCCAGTAGTTAGCAATGACTACCATTACAGTTCCAAAGACAGAACTTCTATTTACATAAATATCTATTTATTTTCATTTTCATGCCACCTTACTCCCAATTAAGAGATCCAAGGTGGCTCGCAAATTGTTAAAAATGAACACAATTACAGTAAACATATAGCAGTATTAAAACAGTTACTTAAAACTGTTAAAAAGTCCTTTCAGATACATTAAAACCCAAATAAAACAATAATAGTGCCTAGCACGTAAGATCAAAATGAGCTCAATTAGTTGTTAAAAGCCTGTTATAAAAAATATCATCTTCACCTGTCACTGGGAGAGGAAGGGGGCCAACCTTGCCTCCCAAGGGAAGGCATTTCACAATCTGGCAGCAGCCACAGAGAAAACCCTCTCTTGCTTTCCCACCAGACATGCCTGTGACGGCAATTTAACTGAGAGAAGGACCTCCCCTGAAGGTCTGAGGGCCGAGAAGGCTCATAGCTCCTAACTGTCTTGTGTTTTGGGAGTAACTAAATATCTATTCTTACTTAGTTTAAAATACACCTGAAAATTATATGCCACTGGCATGTGGTCCGAAGCCCATCTTTGTCTCATCTACTCAAAATTATCAAAGGTCGTAGAAATACCACATGGTATTTCTTCTCCACTCTTGGGCATAGTCATGTCTGTTACTGTAATGGTTACTGTAGACTAACTGAACATTGTGCTTACATCTCTTTCTTTCTCTCTGTATGTGTTTTCCCTGTTTGGTTGTTGTGGGTTTTTCGGGCTCTTTGGTCATTGTCTGAAGGTTGTTCTTCCTAACGTTTCACCAGTCTCTGTGGCCGGCATCTTCAGAGGACAGCACTCTGTGCTCTGGTGCAGTTTGTTTGGGAGTTGTATGGCTGTGAGATCAGATTTTGACCTTTTCAGGAGATGGGTGATTATGGTGATCAGTGTGTTTTTGTTGTGGGTGTATTGTTGTGATAAGGAGGAGAGATTATCTGTTACTGTGATTGATGGCTGTCGTTAGTCCTTGTGGCTGGAAGCCAAGTTTTGCTGAGTTTCAAACTTTCTTCTTTCTTGTTGAAAGAAACAAACTGCACCAGAGCACAGAGTGCTGTCCTCTGAAGATGCCGGCCACGGAGACTGGTGAAACGTTAGGAAGAACAACCTTCAGAACACGGCCAAAGAGCCCGAAAAACCCACAACATCTATTAGATCCCGGCTGTGAATACATTTTTCCTGTTTGCTTGCTTGATTTTTTAAAAAATTGTTTGGTTAATTTACTGTGTATGTACTCTGTTGAAAGTTCATATTCTGATGGTCTTTTTGGAGGACACTCTTTTATTTGCTTCTTTGGAGATGTGTGGGCCATGGGTGGATGGAGTGTGTGATATGTCACTGTTGACTGTGTGTCAATATGGCACTGGTTTGCATGAGTAGTTGTTGGAGAGCCTTGGTTAAACTGCTGTGCTGCAGCCAAACTGTATTCATAACCTGCAGTTCAATCCCAGGTAGCCAGCTCAAAGTTGACTTCTATCCTCCTGAGTACCCAACTCTCCGGGGGGGGCAATATGTAGACTGAATAATTAACTTGTAAACTGCCCAGAGTGCACTTTAAGCACTATGGAGAGGTATATAAGCAACACACGTTGCTTTTTGGTTGTACTGTTGCCTGATTTCGGAGTAGATTCATCTTCTGTTGTCTTGCCTTTCTGCTTTTTTGGAGTAGGTTGTAATAATTCTTTATGGAATGGCAGGAAGCACTAATGCAAAACGCTAATCCAAAACAACTGACCTCAACCAGTCATTCCTTTTCATGTAAAACAAAATGCACAAAAATACAAAAACGAAAGGTGCCCCCCATCAAAGAACCTGACATTAAACAAATATGGATGTCTTTTTTTGGTGATGCATATATCTAAATGAGACTACAGAGGCTGCAAGGTTTGTTAGCTATACATTACAGCTGGTGTTAGAGGCAACTGGATAACACAGAGTAAAATACTTTGTGAAGAGAATGGTGAACTAGATGATTGTTTGATCGTTCATCACTCTTCTTATGTTGTTATGTCCAATATGGAAAATTTTTAGAGGTTTTCTTGCAAATTGCACACTACAAAGACATTGGCTAAAATCCAGTGATCAATTGCAATTGAAGTAGGTCCTTTGAATCTTTTTTGAACATATGAAGCTATTGACTCATCAAATCATCACTGATTTAATGGGCCTACCCTAGCTGTGACTTACTGCTGGATTTCAGCCAATGTGTTGTCAGATACAACAGTGGCCAAAACCCTGTTGCTTAGCATAGCAATTGACACTAAAGTAGACCCATTGAATCAATATGGATTTGGTGAGTCAAATACTCTATGTGTTCCATTGATTCAAAAGTAGTACTTAAGACTTATGTTAGCATAGTAAGTTGCATAGTAAATCCCCATTGATTCAAGAGTAGACTATTTGTCTAGTCCGATACACCCACTAAAGTAGGATGATCCAACTGTGTATCAGTGAATCATAATGAGGTTTAGGGATCCCATATTTTTGCATTATTTTATTCAGAAATATCCCTTCACTGGAAATAAAGTAGCACACGGTCTTTAACCTCATGGACATCTATCTTCTTTTATAACTTTCTAATAGCAAGCCATCACATAAGTGTGTAAGAATTTTCTTTTGATCATTACAAGCAAAATGTGCAATCAGTTGAGTAAAAGAGAGAAGGATGAACACAATAATCCTTGAATTATTTTCATCACAACAGTTCCGGTAATTTTGAATGTGAGTTATTTTGATGTTTCTCTCATGATGTTGCAGTCTCATAGGAAGTGAAGCATTAATTAACATCCACTTTATAAGTATTGCTAATATTGTGTAAACATGCATACTTTGGGAAGTTTATTTTTAACTTCTGCTTGAATATGTAGTGTGATCATAGTCACTTGCACTCCCAAAATACTCATGATAGCACCGGGAAAAGAATGCTTATACTTAGCTTTTGTCTGAAGACATAGCAAAGTAACTGTCTTTAAATCTGAGTTTTTGCAGAACACTTCCTACCAGCATACTTTACATTTCAGTGCAACTGTTTATTTATTGGTGGCATATTGATGGACTCATAACCTAAAATAACAATCAGTGTGTTACTTATTTCAGAGAAGTAAATAGAGATGGGCACAAAGTGCTGTTTTGGTGGTTTGTGCCAGTTCATTAAGCAGCTGAACAGGTCTTGGTGCTTCAAAGCCCTGCCTCCTCCAGCAGGCACCCATTCAGAGAAAGTGCCCAGAGGAGGCGAGCCAGGGAAACCAGGGCGCTGCCCCTGATTGGGTGGATGCCAGAAGAGCTTGGGCTTTGAAGTGCCAAGCACCCGTTCAGCTGCTAAATGAACCAGCAGAAACCACTGAAATGGTAGCCCATGCCCATCTCCAGAAATAAAATAATCAGAAAGCAATGGGATGTTATACTAGGATGTTTCTGACCATAGAGCTGCATTTTATGTATCCATAAGTAGGAACTAGATTTCTTCTTTGCTTATAGACTTAAAAACAACCATCTGCTTTCCTTTAGTCTCCATTTCCCTTCTGCTCCCTTTGGTTGAACTATTATGATGTCAAGGAATGTTCATAAACATCCTCTCTGTGCTACAATTTTCACTTGACCTATTTAACTTGTGTGATAGGGACCAACTCTTGAGTGAATATGTGAGTGAAAGTGTTACCCTTTTGAAACCCCATCTCCCAGAATCCCCCAGCCAGTACATAAATTGGCCATAGTTGTCAGAGGAATTCCAAAAATTGTGTTCTCATGATGATCATGTTTCCAAGCTTTGGCAACGACTCAAGGATAATCCATATAACTGGAGGTGGACTGAAGTGAGAATCTTAACATATTAGAGGCAGAGGTGAGGTCAAAGGTACATGTAAACCCCAGCATCAAGTTTATAAAAAGTCCCATCATTGTCTTTATGAAATACAGAATCTAAGCAGCAGCACACGAAAAGCCTGCCTTCAATTTATATGGATTCCAACAACAATGATAGGAGGCTTCCACATTTTCTTAATCTTCTGTGTCAGAAGTCACCAGAAAAAATTCTTTAATGATGAAATTATTTAGAGTCTTTGCATATTTATACTTTCTTTTTAAGGAGAGTTTATTGGAATTAAGGGTGTTTAGAAAATATCAGCATCTGCTTTAGTTTCTACAATGCTCCAGGTTATTCTAGGTTATTCCTTAATACCACTTTGTCTCTGATAGAGGCTTTTGGCTAGATTGATTCAGTAGACAGAGAACCTTGGTCTTCTAAATCTTTTCCATGATTCAGCTTTGAAACTGACTCTGCGGAAAAACAAAAACAGCTCATTTCAAATAATGTAGTTACCTGTAATTAGTTGTGTTGGGGTGATAAGTAACTTAGTTACAAAGTTATTTTAGGTATAACAAACAACACTTTAAGTTACTTAGTTGTAAAGAGTAACGGCAAGTGACTTTTAAAAGTTACTTCTAAAGGGCATGTGAAAGCATTTAGAGATACTGTGACAGGATTTCCAAATAGTAAGGGGAAGGACTCGTGGTTTGTCAATTGGAGCAATAACAAGAAAAACAATAACCTGGCTGTGGAGAAGGAATGAGTAATGCAATCAGTTCTTTTTCAAATGTAACATTATGATCTTTTGGGGGGTGGGAATACAGCAACCCAGAGGACTGTTCTTAAGGTCCCTGTTCACTTTGTGAGCTTCAAGAAAGCACAACAAGGAAAATGACCCAGCTAAAATTTACAGTATGCCATGATGGCATCAATGGACAAATATTGGAGAAGGGCACAGAAGATGTGGAGTAAATTGCTGGGGAAAATTTGCCCCACATGGAAGGAAAATAACAGCTCAGGAATGCTTCGTTAAGACTCCCTCCTAAACATATCCTATTTTTACTATAATCTGTTTTTTTCCATTCTATGTGCAGAAAAGCAGGAAAAATCAATCAATCAGATAATAGTGATAGGAGAAAAGACATGTAGGATAAAGCCCTGCCCTCCTCCACTGGTTTCTAACAGCTAAGCTGCTATTTCATGTGGAAACCTTGTGGCGCAGTGGTTAAACTGCAGTACTGCAGTCAAAGACTCTGCTCACAACCTGAGTTTGATCCCAACAGACTCAGGGTTGATTTGGCCTTCTATCCTCCTGTGGTCAATAAACTGAGTACCAGCTTGCTGTGAAAGTAATGTGTAGCTTGCAGAATTAAACTGTAAACTGCCCAGAGAGTGCTTTAAGCACTATAGGGTGGTGTTTAAGCAGCATACTTTACTTCATCCCCTTCTTCGGCTCTTTCTGCTACTCCCGCCTGTGGATTAAGCATCAGTCTTGCTCCAAGTTGCTTCCTTTTACTATCAAATATGTTTCATTATGCTCCATGGTGTAATGGAGCCAAGATTCATAAGAAATTCTAGTTTTGCAGGGACCACAATATCATTCACACACAACCTTCAGGCTTCCTTGTTTCTTCTAAGCTTATTGCAACCTTCTTAGCAGCTGGGAGAGAAATCAGCTTCCTTAGAAAAAGTTGCATTGTTGCAAGGTGTCTGACATGGATCCACTTGGTGTCACACATTTTTAAATTCTCCTTATGGTGGTGATGGTGGGCCTGGTTAGGAGGACCATCTTGGTGAACACCAGCAGTTCTAACTCATCACTACACAATTGATTATTTTTTCCAGTACAAGAACAGGTTAAAAATATAAACCAGAATGATAAAGTGAGTCAAAATCCTGTTAGGGTTGTGCAATGTAAACCCAAAATTGTGTAACTGATACTTGCCATCATGCTGGCTGGCTGTTGTGTGCTTGGACATCCTCAGGAAATGCAATGAATTCAACACTTGCTGATGTGCGCAAGCATGCTGCAGAGAGATGGAAAATTATGAAACCACTCATGCAACTTCCTTTAAGCACATGGTATTTTCCAAGAAATAAAGAAGGCTGACCGCTGAAGAATTTGTGCTTTTGAATTGTGGTGCTGGAGGAGGCTCTTGAGAATCCCCTGGACTGTAAGGAGAACAAACCTATCCATTTAGAAGGAAATCAACCCTGAGTGCTCACTGGAAGGACAGATCCTGAAGTTGAGGCTCCAATACTTTGGCCATCTCATGAGAAGAGAAGACTCCCTGGAAAAGACCCTGATGTTGGGAAAGTGTGAAGGCAGGAGGAGAAGGGGATGACAGAGGACGAGATGGTTGGGCAGTATCACCAAAGCTACCAACATGAATTTGACCCAACTCTGGGAGGCAGTGGAAGACAGGAGGGCCTGGCATGCTCTGGTCCATGGGGTCACGAAGACTCGGACACAACTTAATGACTAAACAATAACAATTTTTCCAATAGGATTCTGGCCATTGATTCAGATAGAGTTAGCTTTATAATGTGCATCCTTAGGAACACAGCCTTATATTAATTTTTCAGTTGATAATATATTTAAAAGCCAGGCTGTTAATTTTTTCCACTGTCATCTAACGGCTATAATGGCTTTTTAAAAACTCCTAATGTTAATAGTGGAGTTTTACTAAATTCATCTGGGGTTCTACATTTGTAGAATAGCCACACATCCTATTTCAGAGAGGGCATTCTGGTGCCAATAGTGACATTGTCTCTATTGTGTGTTAGGAACTGCGCAACAGGATTTCAACCAGTGTTTAGTAGTTTGACCCTGAGTACAGTTCGAAGATAAAGAACTGTAAGAAGAAAAAGATGGAGAAACAGATGACAAAGACAGGCTTAATCTGCAAGTCTGTTATCAAGACACGTGTTTCTGATAGAATCCTGTTGGAGGAGGGAAGGTTAACCAAAGGAAAACTCAGAATCTAGGTTGGCTCATCATCATAATCACCATCATCATCTTAGAACTGCTGAGCTGGAAGGGACCCTATGAATTATCAAGTCCCGACCCTGTCAAGAAGGTACAGTGGCAGATTGAACTTCCAACCTCTGGCTCCACAGCCCGATGTGTAAAGCACTAGATGACCTTTAGACTATGATACAAATAGAAAAAAATGTTTAAATAAAGGTTTTCCTCTCAGGTTGCCCATCCACAGCCGCTGGGCAGCAGGCTTGTCAGCCACACATCACTTGATGTTAGTTTTCTCCAATATAGGGAAATACTCCTATTTCAATTATAATAATGATTTCTAAACGTGCATCTATTCATATAAAGGAGCATTTGCAAATTCAAAACATATGTGTGTGCTTTTTTTTCCATTGGTTTTCCTCTTCATTGATAATGCATATGTCCCACCCTTTCAATACCTCAGAATGATAGAAATCTGTACACGTTGCTACCAAAATTTCCCTTCACGACCCCCTCCGACACTTCCTTCTGTCTCTGTTCCCTTGTGTTTTATTCACAGATGAGGATTTCCCTTGTGGTACATTGGGTACTGTCTTGAACTTTTCCTTCTGTTCTTTGAAAGTAATAACTTAATTGTTCCTTACGGCAACACATGTTGTTCTCCTAGACCTCTTAGAGGCAATGCCATAAAGTATATATTGGTCCGATTCCTTCATGCAAAATTATTGCTAAAACCTTGTTCAGGAAACCTTGATGTTATTTGGGCACTTTCAATACAAGGTGAAAGGTATTCAAAGTCAGTCAATGGGCATTGTATAAATGTGCCCAACCCCTTGTTGCCTCTGTACCTATATATCAACATACTCTCTATATAGTAATTTTTGAAGATTTCCTCTCCCACAATATAGGGTTACCTACATTTCCATCTCACCTTTTACAAGTTGCCAGCTTCACAATTAGAACCTAGTAGCTTGGTTTTTCCCTAGGGTCATAATTCTTTCAGTATTCTGTGCCAGAGTTATCAATCCTGCAAATGAAGTTTGTGTCTTCCTCCTGATTACTAGTCATAAAACAAAAACAAACTAATTTGCAATGTGTGATGAGGAGGAATAGTGGACCCTGGGTTAGACTCCAACCCCCCATCACCCCAGCCAGCTATGGAAGTTGCAGTCCAATACACATGGATGGTCTAAGTTTGGGGAATACTGGCACAGTGGAAAAGGTGAAAAATGCTATTCTTTCCATAGCCCACCAAACTCCATAAACGTTTATCTAGTGTCATGCCCACAAGATATTACCTGTCGGAGTGTATCTCCCCAAGACCATCCTCCCATGCCACGAGATCCTCACAGGCTATGCTCCTCTGGATGGTTATGCTAAAAGAGGTCAGAAAACCTTCCACAAGAAGTCAGGCCTTCTTGATGTTGGCACCATCCCTTTGGAATTACCTCCCAGTGGAGCTACACCTGCTCCCCCTCCCTTCCTAGTTTCAAAAAGCTGCTGAGTCCTTTGAAGACAGCCTCTTTTGAATTTCCCTCCCCTGCTCCTCCATTCAATGTCTTGCACCATCATGGTTCTGCCAATTTTTCAGGCATTTCATTCATTGTCCTGTTTTGTGTAAATCACCTGCCCAGAATAGTGCTGTGCTCTAATGGGCCACTAACTAACTAACTAACTAACTAACTAACTAACTAACTAACTAACTAACTAAATAAATAAATAAATAAATAAATAAATAAATAAATAAATAAATAAATAAATAAATAAATAAATAAATAAATAGTTCACTGATTAGTATTGATAAATTGAGACCAGTATAGCAGTAACAGTCAATACTAGAGATGGGCACAAACCAGTTCATCCCAGTTCATCCCAGTTTATCAAGGTAGCAGCACAGGTGATGTTGCTCCCCTCCCTGCCGTCTCTGACTCAAACAGCCACTCACCAGGTGCAGCTCGCTTGTTTTTTTTTTTCACCTCCTTGGCCAATCTCCCAGTCACAAGTGAGAGCACAGACTTTTCTGCCCTGCCTTTTTATTTGACAAGCCTGAGCTGTTGCCGGGACTGGAAGATTACTTGAGGAGGTGGAAAAACAAGCAGGCTGGGCCTGGTGAGAGGCTGTTTGAGCCGGGGGGGGGGGAACCAACTGGTTTGTGCCTGTCTCTAGCCAATACCTAAAAGTTCATTCCGGATTATTATACCCTCCTTAGGATCCATCAGTGACACGATCATTTCGTCCAGGGCAAATGGCAATAATTAGAGTCTAGACAACATGGTGCAATCTCCATCATTTATGTAACAGGAATTTTTTCCCCTCTCTCTGCCTCTTTCTTTTTTTCTCTTTACTGCATGTGTATCCCTGTGACAAGACAATACCCTGCTCTCATATACATAACAGCAGGATGCTTTCCCACCTCTTAATGGCTGACTGAATTTCCTTCCTAGCAGCTCTGACAAAAGGAAAGTGCATTATAGGAAATGTCTGTTTGGAAGGATGAAGTAGTGCCAAGAGCAAATTGGGGTACACGGGGAGGGGGAGAGAAGAACAAAGCAGGAACAGATTTGCAGACCAAGTTTTCAGAAAGTGCTACATTATTTGTATCTTACCCAGGTAATTTACCCACCCACATTGTGTGCAGCTTACAAAGCACTAGGTTTGACACTTAGAGCTGACACAGTAGGTGTCAGCTTGTAAATGAACGTACCTTTTATGGTAAAACTGGAGAGCTGCTTATAGTCATGTCTAATGCATAGCCCATGCTTGTCTCAGTATGCATTGGGGACAGAACGAATGGTTGAGGATTTAACATTGGTTGGTGGCATGGAGTGGACCCATGCAACAGGGCCATTGGGACATACACATATTGGATCCCAATGTACCTTTAGGATATATATTTCAATATATATTCCATTTACAGTGAAACTTCTCACAGCTTCTGAGAGGCATCGATCCAATTCCGTTACTAACCAGAACCCAGTTTGAGACAAAGGGCAGTATTATTGCACTCAAAGAATGTGTCCACATTGCATACAGTGGACCCTCGACTTACAGACGGCTCGACTTACAGACTTTTTGAGTTACAGACTTCTCTGGCTGCAAAATTTAGATTCGACTTGCAGCCAGAGAATCGACTTACAGACCAGAAAAAAAACAAAATGGAATAAAAATAGAATAAAAGCCACTGGTTATGGGATTAATTGGTTTTCAGTGCATTGTAGGTCAATGGAGATTCGACTTACAGACTTTTCGACTTGCAGCCACCATTCCAATACGGATTAATTCCTTAAGTAGAGGGTCCACTGTAGTTACACCAGGTTATCACATTTCAAGTGGCTTTATTTTATTTTATTATTTACACCGCAGCTTCTCCATGAACAGGGAATCTTAAAAGCGAAACATGCAGCATATTATTACAATAATGGCTTCACCCTATTGAATCCTGGGATAGTAGTTTGATGATATACTCAGCACTCTTCAGCACCAGAGCTCTCTGGCACAAAATTTGAAGTACCTTGTTTCTGTGTCCTGTCAAGCTACACTAAACTGCAAATCACAATCTCAATCTCAAAAATGATAGAATGATTTCAATTTGAATCCAAGGCACACCTTTCAACAGCACAGGAATCCAAGCTTATGCACCAACCACCGATGCTCAAGAGGCTGAAAATGACCAATTCTATGAAGACTTACAACACCTTCTAGAACTGACACCAAAGAAAGATGTTCTTGTCATTATAGGGGACTGGAATGCTAAAGTAGGGAGTCAAGAGATAAAAGGAACAACAGGGAAGTAATGTCTTGGTTGTAATCAACGTGGTGGCGCTGCGGGCTAAGCCGCAGAAGCCTGTGCTGCAGGGTCAGAAGACCAAGCAGTCGTAAGATCGAATCCACGCGATGGAGTGAGCTCCCGTTGCTTGTCCCAGCTCCCGCCAAACTAGCGGTTCGAAAGCATGCAAATGCAAGTAGATCAATAGGGACCACCTTGGTGGGAAGGTAACAGCGTTCCGTGTCTAAGTCGCACTGGCCATGTGACCACGGAAGATTGTCTTCGGACAAAACGCTGGCTCTATGGCTTGGAAACGGGGATGAGCACCGCCCCCTAGAGTCGAACACGACTGGACAAAAAAAAATTGTCAAGGGGAACCTTTACCTTTACCTAATTTTAATTGTCAATTTTTAAGATGTTACATATGTTATATTGCTGTGTTTTATTTGTAAGCCGCCCCGAGTGGACACTGTCTAGAAGGGCGGGGTAAAAATCTAATAAATAAATAAATAAATAAATAAATAAATAAATAAATAAATAAATAAATAAATAAATAAATAAATAAATATTTGATTTACATCAAATCCACCTTGCCTAAAAAACTCAAATACAGCACAGAGAATGTGGTGTTTTGTGCTGAAAGCACTCTACTTTGCACACAGTGCAAGCTTTTGTCTGTGTAATTTTTTTTGTGTGTGAATTTTTCAGTCTCGCCTGTGAAAATGAAATAAGTAAAGGTTTGGGATCCTCCATGCCATGAGATAATTTTGCTGCTTTTCCTAAAATAAGACCATTCACTTGAAATATATGGCCGCCCAGGTGCATATGCACCATAGCCCTTTTTCATGGCTTGCATCTGAATTTATGTGCATCCATTCTTCCTGTACAAGCTCTCCCTGTTTGATTTTCATTGACTCTAGATATGGTAAAATATTTTCCTGAAATGATGTATTCATCTTGCATAGCATAAATTTAAAATCAAAAGTCAGTAGCAGTTTTCGAGAAGACAGGAATGTGTTTAGCAGAAGAATCACACTGCATTCAGTTGCTTGCTGCATCTTATCTGAAGGGACAAGTACTTCTAGTCTTGACATTTAGGGAAGTGGAGGTATCAATAAGATCAATCAAAACATGTGCCTTGTTTTTGCAGGGCCTCAACCACTATAAGCTCTTTGAACACTCTAGACCAGAAGGCAATTTGAGAACATTCTCTTATTTCCTAATCTCTTTTATGCTTGAGAGGTACCTTGAAAATGACAGATAAGCTCTGCTGTCCTAATGATCTGCAAATTTGGAAACTTTGCCTATGCATACAGTTCCCAGCTGTGCTGGTGAAAGACAAACCATTCTGCACAATAGCCCAGAAGTTATTCAGAGCGGATAGCCAAGGTCAGGTTTCAGTACCTGCCACATCTGGCTAGCTGTCAAGCAGCCACAGAGGGTTGATGGGCCACCAAACCAAGCAATGGCTAAGAGAGAAGCAAAGTCTCTTATCCATTTTTCCTTGCTGTTATCCTGCTATGTCCAAAAAACCCAAAGATGCAGGATCAAAGTTATAACTAGCCATTTTGGTGCCTGCAGCATTGTCTCCACTCTGGACGCAACTTTCTCCACACAGAGAAAGAAGTTTATGCTTTCCCAGAGAAGGGAAATTAACAAAGCTGGGAGGTGCTGCCATCTATTTTCTAGCCACTAGTAGAGTCACCTCTAGATTTCAGTGTCCTCTAAATTCTGGCAACCTGGGGCAAAACCCTAGTTGCCTTACCTTACAGCTCTGTGCTACATGCTTTATGGATGGAAAAAAAGGAGTCCGTTTCTGGGCTATTCCCCTGTGTGGTGTAACTTTGTGAATGGTAGTGAGCAGAAGAGGGTATCCTGTAGATCATCTTGACGGCTGCGAATGGTGCTGTCAACATTCAGTCTGCTCTTTGCTATGTAAAGCTTGGCATCCTTTTTCCTGCTGGCAACACAGACAATATTGTGCCGTAATATTGTGCCATTTCCTGGCTTTTTTAATTGTGGGTACAGAAGCACAATATCACACATTCATAAACTGGAGGGTTTTTTTTTTTAAAGAATTGAATATGATTTCAGGCTGAGCACAAAAGTCTTCTTTCAGATAAGCAGAAAGAATGTTTACTTGAGCGTGAAATAGGAAGATGGTATTTAGTAATATGTATTATTTTATCTAATTTAAGGTTTGTTGATACCAGCCATCATGAAATGATCATAAATATAGCAGAAACTTTGTGTGTGTTTTCTTTCAAAATGGCCAGAGAAAGAAACTCAGGTCTTTTCACAGATAGTTCTGCATTCCAAGCTTAAATAACTGGATAGATGTAGATTTCCATTGATTGTGTTGGGTGAGGGATTCTGGGAGTTGTGGTCTAAAGAATTGCATTTACAGTGGTGCCTCGCTAGACGATGATAATCCGTTCCACTGAAATCACTGTTTAGCGAAATCATCGTCTAGCGAAAAGCATTTCCCTATTGGAATGCATTGAAATCTGTTTAATGTGTTCCAATGGGGAAGAATGTCGTTGTCTAGCAAAGATCGCCCATAGGAAAGCCGCTTTGCGAACCGCCGATCAGCTGTTTAAATAGCTGTCTTGCGGAGCTTAGTTCCAAAAACACCAGCTTTGCGAGCGCGGAGGGAGCTGTCAAAACCGTTGTCTAGCGAAAATCGGTTTGCGAAGCAGGGACCAAACATTGTCCAGTGAAATTCCCCCATAGGAATAGCTGTTTTGCGAATCGCTATAACAATCGCAAAAAGGCAATGTCTAGTGAAAAAACTGTCTAGCGAGGCACCACTGTATGTCCATGGGGTTCTGATTATCAAATCCAGGTTATTAATTGATATAAACTTTTTAATGTATTTTTTGTTTTGTTTTGTGAAAAGTATTGCAAGATACGTGTTCATGCATAACAACATCCAGAGTTGCTTATATAAAATGTAAGGAATGCACTTTTCTTTCTTTTTTTTGTCTCAGACACTCACTTTGCTCTTTTGCTAATGAAGTAATTAGTGTTATTATAGTTGGGGGAAAATGTGGAATACTTTCATTTTCTCCTTGCCTTCTCCCTGCCCCCATCCCTAGTTTTTGTGCAAACGCAGTGAATTAGCAAATTTTTGCCACATCTGCTGTATTTGCAAAATATTTCGCCCAGCTCTGTGCAGTAATGTGTTTTCTGAGCTCCTGCTGTAACTTGCTAGATGCAAGTTGCAATAGTAATGTGATGACTTGTGAAGAACATTAATTCAATGAACTTACAGTCATTGCTGAGAATTCTGGAGGGAGCTGATGAACTTAATTACTGGCAGGGATGCTCTTGATGTTTCTGTCGCTTACAAGAAAGAGATATGACATAGCCGTTGGGGCAGCCATGGTCCAGTCCATTTTGCAAATCTCAGTGGTGGTGGATGGGATGGCTCCAGTGGAATTTGATGGGAATACAGTGCTGGATGAGGGTGCTTAACCCTTTCACACAACATTTTCCTCACCTGAATTCACCCGCAAAAGAAATACAATTATATCATGCTTCCCTTTGTCCCTCACTGTGGGTATCAAAATAATGTGTGAGAATCCGATGAAACCATCCGTATGATGGAATTGTTTTTGCTGATGAAACAGGGAAAACAGTCACACTGCATTTCTCTTGCAGTCCACTTCATGTGCTCTCAGATTCTGCTCTGGAGGTCTAAAAAAACCCCAGAGGAAATTTGGAGGTTGCACAGGGCAGGAGAGGGAGAAAATGTCCTATTGTACAAATATCTTAATTTGCACAACACTGGGGTTCATCCAGTGTGTGACTGGATGAAACCCTTGATCAAAATCATTGCCTTGATCAAGGTAAAAGAATGCTCTTTGGAAAGGATTGTCATGAGGGTGGCTCATTTATAGAGTCACCATGAGTTGGAGGCAACTTGACTGCTCATAACAACAGCAGTGCTGTGTATGGGTGAAAGGCTAACCCCACTTCTCCATCAGCACTACATCTCCAATCAAAATCAAGGCTGCCTCCCATTACAGCCTTAAAGTTTAATTTTTAAAAAACACCCAGAAATCCGGTCATGGATCTTCTAAATCCAGTCTCTCTGAGGACAGACTCAGTCAATGGCAAAACACATCATAATTTACTTGAAGAAGGTCTTGAGGTCAGACCTTAGCATCACCACTTAAAAATGGATCAAGGAACAAGCAATGGGAATGACTTCTGCCAGAGGGCACCAGCTGCTAGGGAGAATATAAGATACTGGGTTAAGTGGGTAGTCAGACTTAGCATAAGGAAATTACCTGCGATTTGGCTTTGAGCTGTAAGAACTTCTTCAATAAAATACATTTCAATCAAAGGATACAGTAGGATTCATGAATAGTTCCAGACCAGTGTTGGGTGACTATGGTCCTCAGGATGTTGCTGAACATTATGATCTCTCCACCACTGGGCAATTAGGGTCTTATATGTGGAGAATGAAGAGTTGACAGCCTATTTTCTAGATGGCAGACTATTGGCTTTTTCAGCCCAATATTGCCTGTGACTGGCAGAAACAATGCAAGATCCCCAACAGAAGTCTTTCCGAACATGCTCTCCAACTGGCCATGTTAGGAACTGAACCTTGGTTATGTATACGCAAGGCATGTGCTCTTCCACTTCACGATTGTCACTAATCAGAGTTTTAAAAGCACTTCATATCTACTAATATGAATGTGCTCCAGTGTTTGGGTAAGTGTTCCAATACAGACAGAAGCAGGGCTATTGTGTGATGACAACTTGGTGGAGGAAGAAGCTAACTGATGCTTTTCTGGCTTGGCTGTCTGTGAACTCATAAGGAGGAAGGCAAAGGGCCTTTGACTATGCCCACCCATCACTCCCCTTCCCATCCTTGATTCCTGTTCCTGCCCAGCTCCCTAGAAGCAAATGAGCTGCATTGCCTTCTCACTAGGAAACTTGCCTACACAGAATCCAAGGTCAGGTGGGAACTAGGCAACAATGAACAGTGCCTAGTATGAGGGAGAAAAATTTCCTTGCAGAGAATATACTCATGGGAGGCAACCAAGTAAAGAGTGCCTGGGTCATGAGATGGGAGTTGAACAATGAAAGGTTTGGAGTTGGGTGAGAAGGATGATGCAGCTCCTATGGTGTAGAGGGGAGCAGAGGGAAAGAAATGGTATTGGCAAAAGACCCCTGGAATTGTAGAAGACAGAGAAAGCGTGCTCAGCTCTTGGGAGGATCAGAGGAGTGAATAATTAACAGGCTAAAGCTGTGATCCTTGACCCCCACCACAGTTGCTTCTCTCTACAGTAGTACCTCAGTCTATGAAATGAATGCGTTCTATGAGACGTTACTTCAAGTGAAAAATTTGTAAACCGAAATGCGAATTGCCGTTGGAACGGGGGCGGCACTAGAAACCTCCAGGCACAATGAATCCTGGGGAAACTTTCTTCATACTCCAAACCACCACCACCCCCAGAAAAAAAATGTAAACTGAGGCATTATTTTCCATGGATTTTGCTTCGTAAACTGAAAAATTATGTTAAACAAGGTCTTTGTAAACCAAGGTACCACTGTATCTCTGAATAATGGTAGAACAGTGGTTCTACAGAGGTAGAAACAGAATGGTAGGAAGAGTGGAAGAATCTGAGCAGACTATGTTGCCTGGGAATCAGTTTTCACAGTGAGTCAAATTAGTTTTCGGGGGGAGGCATACCCCCTTATCAACCCATTTGCTCTCCAAAAACATATTTTGTGTGATTAGTACATGGATGGGAGACCACCAGGTAATGCCATCAATGTCCAGATAGGGATAGGAAAGAATCCTGCTGTCCTCACACCATAGTGGATAACATGGGCTAGTGGTCTGATTTAATATAAGGCAGCTTCCTATCTTTGTACCTTCCATATGAGGAAAAACTGAAAGCTATGTGTCCTCCCCCACCTGCCTGCTTTTGTGCGGAACAGTTTGTTTTTTATATGATCGTGTTATTGCAAAGGCTCCAACTATGGTAAAACTTCCCCCCAAAATGTAGGTTGCTCCGCCCAAGCAGCTGTGCAAAGATCTCTTAAGATTTTTATCTTATTGTATATTTTTGCTTTCAGAAAGCAAATGTGGTAATGAACCCCACTTGTAGAAGGGAGAACATGTACAATGTCAATCACGCCCTCTGACAAGGAGCAATTAACACAGGATCAAATTGGAGAGAGATGGATGGGACCAGATGGTCAAACTAATCCTGACAAAGGGACTGCACATTCGATGTCCTTCAAGAAAGAAGACAGCATTGGTTGTATGTGTGCGTGTGTGTGTGCGTGCGTACGTGCGTGCATGTTTTAAGATTACGTTTTCCATTTTGCTCTGAGACCTGTGGAATAAATGAGAAAGAAACAAAACAAAGTCCTACCAAGACTACCATTTTAAAAACAGGCCTTATGAAGCAGGTCAGCTAGAGAATGGTGGCCTAAATCCAACGACGGATCACAAGTAGACCCACTGAAGCAATTAATAAATGGTAAGTCACAATTTGTGTAAAACCCCATGATTCAACTCCATTAGGGACTTGCAATTGGATTTAGAGCGGTGTTTTCAAGTAATAACCATCCTAGCTAATATGTGTTTTTTTTAAGTTCATACTCAAGAATATTTTAGAGAGGCACTTGATGATTCAAATGATGGTAGGATTGTCAAGTGAGAAGTTATTGATGATATCTGACATGCAAAATATAACAATATTACAAGGTAACTATTTGGTAATCTTTTCAGACTGTGTAAATAAGTGACGTGAATTGAATAAGTAGCAACACTTGGAGGCTGTGTACATACACTGGCATGGTGCATCCATGTGTACCCCCAAGAGTTGGACTGGAGACTTTAATTTGCCATTTGGGAATGGACTGAACGTTATAATTTTCATAAGCAACAGGATTTCAACTAATGAGTACTGTGTGAATATTTTGCTGTCACTCATAAAAAGATGAGGTGGAGCTGATTGCTAGGGCTGATTTTTACAAGTAATCTTTTGGGGTATGTAGAATCAGAAAAGAATCATAAAAAGATATTTGATATCAAAGTCTAAAGTATACGACAACTATGCCATGGCATAGGAGCACTTCAGAAGGATCTTAATGGGCAAGAACTACCCAAATTGTTTTTTTAAAAAATATCTGGTATTCAGGTGTAAGCTGCTTCTGAACATGGAAGCTACATTTAAGAGAATCTCTTTCAATTTTTCCACTCAGATTGGCACTCAACCCAACCTAAGTGTACTTCCTGTTGAATACATCCAGGAAAGGACTAGGTGGATAGACCTGTAGGGAAAGGCATCTCATTATGACAGCTGAATTTCCTCCGTAAGTCTTACATATAAATTAATATTTGTGAGAAATTACTGTTTATAAAATTCAAGCCAAGCTGGCACTTTCTTACTGTGCTGGGCTAGAAATCACATCCGATCTCCAACTGGATTCTGGGTGGCACGTTGCAGTGGTGGTAGTTCAGGGCATTAGGGGGGAAAGTGCCAAAGGAAACTGCTTATTTGCCAAGAACTGTATAAATGACAGCATAAGTGAGCTACCTTTGCTGACAGGATATTGGTAAGAATAAAGAATTGCTACTAACCCAAAGTAATAGCTAACAAAAGAGTTCCTTTGAAAAAGATCTGCTCATTCGGTGCTTACACCGGTAAGACTTCTAACTGTAATTCTAATTAAGTAGACGCTTGTCTAGGAGGGGCGGGGTATAAATCGAATGAATAAATAAATAAATAAATAAGTCAGTAACATTTCTAATTTCCCTGCTTTGACCACACCGGTGCTGGCAAGCATGACCTGTGCATGTGGCCATAATGGCTCAGGAATCTAATTGGCCCTCAGGAATCTGATTCTCCACAGGGAACATCCAACCTGGTTATGCAATTGCTTTTGGGTCTACCAGGGGGACGTGGTGGCGCTGTGGGCTAAACCGCAGAAGCCTGTGCTGCAGGGTCAGAAGACCAAGCAGTCGTAAGATCAAATCCACACGACGGAGTGAGCGCCCGTCGCTTGTCCCAGCTCCCACCAACCTAGCGGTTCGAAAGCATGCAAATGCAAGTAGATAAATAGGGACCACCTCGGTGGGAAGGTAACAGCGTTCTGTGTCTAAGTCGCACTGGCCATGTGACCACGGAAGATTGTCTTCGGACAAACGCTGGCTCTATGGCTTGGAAACGGGGATGAGCACCGCCCCCTAGAGTCGAACACGACTGGACAAAAATTGTCAAGGGGAACCTTTACCTTTATCTTTACCTTTTTTTGGGGTCCTTTATTCAAGGCATGTACAATACAGTAGTTTCCGATTCTATGCTATGGTCCTTGATTCCGTATCAAGGCATGTTCTGTGTTTCTCATTTTGCTTAACAATGGGGCTGACATTATTTGGGGAAGCATTGACTGGTGTAGTCCTCCCTGTGAATGCAGCTGAGCCCCCAAAGCTTTGAACAATCGTGGTTGGACTGGGTTGATAATCGTAGCCACCTCCAAAGAAAGTAATCCAAAAATTACCCTGGGGACATTGTCTGAAACAGAGAGCACCAAGTTTTTGCTTGTTCCCGAGCAAAGAAATTATGAAATAGATCTAATCAGTGTATAGAATATTACCACTGAAAATGCACATCAGCATACCTTAACGAAAATAAAATAAATCTTGAAACTTTAATATTCCCTGCTCTTGCCCCTAAATAGGCCCCTTTGGAAAACTGTTTTATTGTTTCTCATTAAATTAGAATTGTGCTGAGATGCTACTATCTACCACTTCCTATTATTATTAATGCAGGGGAAAAATCGCTGCATATTCAGCATTTCCCCAGTTAAAAGTAAGACAAAAGAAAAATCCTTTTTTCAGTGTTTATTTTCAGGGTTATTTTCCTTCACTCACGGCTCCTTTTTAAAAATATTACAAATTCTTTACTTTTTCCTAGTTTATATCGGTATTTAAAAATAGTGGCATCTTCTGGTATCAATTAAGATTTTTAATTTATGGTCTTCTTATTACCTATTTGTTTTTGTTGTACTGAGCTGCTGTTCACAAAAGATCCTTAGAGACATGCAATACATGTATATGCCCTTGTTCTTTTCTACTGGCTCCTGAAATAATTTTTTGGGATGTGGATTATACAGTAGTTATTGACATGACTAGGACTTTTTATATGCCCAAACCAGAATCTGGAAAAGTTACAGTTTGGGACTACAGCATCCAGAATCCCCCAATTAACATAGCCAAGGAGCATGCTAGTGGCAGAAATAAAGGACTATAGTCCAAAAATGTAACTTTTCCAAATTCTGGCAGAGGTCAGCAGAAAACTCCACTTAGCAAGCCCTGTTGGTATGACTGAAAATATGTATTAGGTTTTCTGTTAATGTTAGTGTGGCTGATTTGCATGCAAGAGGGAGATTGTGCCTAAGACTGAGATTTGAACAGAATGTAAAGTGTAGACTCATCAGTTCCCGTGTAATGCAATACATTTGTGAAGAATAAATGACACTTTTCAACTCATGTTCAGCTTTCCAGTGAAAAGGAAGAATTTTGGTGGCAATGTTATCAGTCACTGAAAGTAACTGGAAGAGGAAATCAGTTACCAAGAGTGGAAATTCTTTATGAGGAGACCAGAGTTCTCGCCAAGATCAATCTCAATGCCAAGAATCCTTTTGGTCTTCTTGTAAGATCTGAGTAACTAGCCATTGCTAATTTGGCTAACTGAAGAGAAGCCAGTACACATCTTGACTGCAGAATTAGTTATATATGACCAGGTGTGAGACCAAGACACATCCAGACATCTTATTAGTTAGTTGCAATTAGCCATGCTTTCACATCAACTCAAACTGTAATTACTTACCTTGCAAAGGTTTCTAGGGTGGGAGAATAGGGGTATTGGTTTACTGCAGCAATATATATATATATATATTTAAAGTCTCATGAGACCTGCATTCTATAACTCTGTAGCCCATTTCTTCAGATGCATGAGATTTTTCTGAGCTGTTTCATGTGATCTGTCATCATTATTGTGCATCTACTTCTTTACTGGAATTTTTGCTAAAAACAGTTTGGAACCTGATTGCTAAAAATGTGCATCTGATGTGCATCTACTTCTTTACTGGAATTTTTGCATATATGCCACATTTCCATATACAATCAGGTTCCAAACTGTTTTTAGCAAAAATTCCAGTAAAGAATTTACTCTCCCACCCTAGAAACCTTTGTAAGGTAACTAATTACAGTTTGAGTTGATGTAAAAGTTTCCTATGAGCCTGACATGGCAACATTGGGCAGGGCTAAGTGAAGCTCAAGAGAAATGTTATTTATTTACACAACAGTGCAGTCCTATCGCTGAATTGAAATATTACAAATTCAGATTGCACACACATTTCCAAAGTTCTGCTGGATTTCTTTCCTCCCTTAAGCCCTGCCTCACCTACCCCCACATTTTCCTTCAATTGTGTGTAATAGAAAGAGATAACGTTTAGCCCAGAATTTATATTGAGGTTGGGGAAACTCAAGAATGCCACGAATAGCCTTGAATGCTCAAAACAAGAGCTTTCCCTCCTCTTCCCACAACAATACGCCCAAGCCTCTCGAGACATCAGATAGCTCTTTCTCATAGGTGTGGGGATCTGAAATCAGATATCTTCCTCTTAAGTTCCTCCCTGAAGTTGACTCCCTGTGCCCCCCCCCCGCAACTTCAGGGAAGGCCAGCCAGTATTTATTTGCTCGTCCCATTCTGAGTAGACCCACAAAATCAACTGCTGAGTATTGAGGCAACATTTATGTAAACTGCATGGAGTTACTGGGTCTACTCTATACCACTGCCTGTACAGAATTGGTCCACAGGTTGCAACAAAATTAAAAGTGTGTTTAATCACCTTGTTTTTCTAGCGAACTGCTCCAAAAAACAAAGAAAAATTAAGTTTATGAGACTGTTCTGGGCGTGAATGCTTAAGGCATGTGCATAAAATAAAATAAAACAAAAAACAAAAAAACCCACAAAAAAACCCAAAACCCTGAAGAGTATTTTTTTTTTCCAAGCAGTTTTTAACAACTTTTGCTAAACCATTATTGTCTTTGCCCAAATGTCTGTGAAAGTTTTATGGTTGGAAGATATTTTCCCTTATTATGCTCCACTGAATAATTTGTATTAAATTATGTTTTTAATCAGCATTTCCTCTCGAATTAGTGGGGGGAAAAACCCACCCTAATGTTAAAGTGTATGATGGATTATAATACTTTTAATTTACATGGAAACTAAAAATAAAAATCAGTTTATTGCTTGGCTTCTCTCTAGCAAGGTTTTCTAAAACCAATGGCTAGAAAATATTGTTGGTGCTCACATCACACTTCATCTAATTATACTTAAGCATATCCGCACTGTTGCTGGGGCTCATGGAAAGAGATAATCAAATCAGAGCCATTCAGAATAAAATAGACACTCAACGGGGGGTTGCTGAGATAGCAATTTAAATGAAACAGTTTAGCAGCAAGAGATGAAAGTTCTTGGATGGCCAATGCAAGTTCAAGTATCTGAATATTCAGAGCTTTCCTCTTAAGCAAAATATCAATGTTTCCAGCCAACAGGTTTCATTGTCTTAGGAGTTAGAAGATAGTTCAGTTATTCTCTACCTGTGAGTAACAATTCCTTTACTTTTTATGTGACTTTGTGATATACCTCAAAATCTTAGTTGCTCTTTAGATACTGAGGGTTTTTTAAGTATTATTTTTGCATTACAGGAGAAGCAACACTCTTCCTTCCTTCCTTCCTTCCTTCCTTCCTTCCTTCCTTCCTTCCTTCCTTCCTTCCTTCCTTCCTTCCTTCCTTCCTTCCTTCCTTCCTTTGAGGTGGGATGATGGGCTACAAAACCTTTGAGGCCACCCCATAGTACTGACTCCATGTCTCTGAAGAAATGACCACACAATTAACCCCCAGGTACAACTCGCTAGACGGTTGCCCTGCTTGACGATGAAATCCCTTTATGATGTTTTTTGCAATCACTTTAGGGATCGCAAAATGATGGTTCCAATGGGGCTTTTTCGCTCTACAATCACCTGCGCCGGCTTTAGAGCACTTTGGAGGCTTTTCCTGCACCATCAGAGGACTGGCGGGGGACCTCCAAAGTTGGTGATCACAGCGAGGGGACCAGTCCTCTCATGGTACGTCCCCAACTCCCTACCCTTTAAGTTCCTTTTTTTAAAAAAAAATCCCCCTAGGAACACATTCATTAATTTTCAATGCATTCCTATGGGAAATTCGGTTTCGCAAGACGATGTTTTCGCAAGACAGCGATTTCCACGGAACGGATTAACATCGTCTTGTGAGGCTCCACTGTATAACATCTTGATTAGGGAAAGGCTACAAATGGATCATTTGGCATTCAAAATGTAACTGATCAGATTTTTTCCCCACCCCTTTGGAACACAAATACAGTAGCTCAGTGATTTTGGTCTGTGGCTATGGAGCCAGAGATTGGGAGTCTGATTCTCCATTGTGCCTCCTGGGCACCCCGTATGGGCTTGGGCAAGCTGCACAGTTTCAGGACGCCCCCAAAAGAAGGAAATGGTAAACTGCTTCTGAGTATTCTGCACCTGAAAAACTCTGGAAATGGCTGCCATAAGTCAGAATTGACTTGACAGCACATGGTCATTGTTATTATGTCATAGTTCATTATCTCTGTCACCAAAATCCACGTGTTGTATACTCCTGGTCTATCAAGACAAGATGCAACAGTTTTTGGATTTGCTGTTTGATTTCTATTTGTTTAATAAGAAACAAAGATTGAGATAGCCGTTTCTCCACGAAAAAGGGGATACCTGGACTGAGTTGCATGAAAAGAACAGAAGAAAACATGGGGTAAAAAAAAAAAATCAGAAGCAAGCAACATGGTTTGGGGTTAAAGTGGGTTCTGCGCAGAGAGTTCTTAATAGGTTCCCTGTTGCTAAGGTAACTATTTCCTTGGTAGCTGTATGCTCGCCATGTCTTGCTAAATTGATGTCATAAAGTCGACAAAGAAGAATGAAAAATATTCAAACTGTATCTACAAAGTGCTCCATGCAAGGAGAAGTCCTCTAGAGAGCTGTGCTCAAATCAGCTGCCTTGGGAGAGATCGCCAGCAAGGAAGCTTAAAAGGCAGGCAGACTGACATGGAAAGGTGCAGTGCTGAAAAGGGCATTTCTTGTAGGCTTCAGTGTGATATACTTCAGTAACCCATGGGAAGCCTTTCACAGATACGCTCACAGAGCTCTTGGGTTACTGATAGTGCATATACAGGTGAGTTATTTAACAAAATCTTACTGTGTGTTTTCCTTCTACCCCTGATGGATATATGCCTGCTGAGAGAATGAAACTGCCATGTTCAGACCTGAAGGACACTGTTAGGACAGCTGAGGGCAATGTCAGTGGCCCCAAGGCACCCTTTTTTTTTTTTTGAGAGGGGTGCGTTTAAAAAAAGTGGGAATGACTGGAGTCCGTTTCTAGCTTTGAACCCTGGGAAGAGCTTCCTCAAAATAAACGAAAGCAAGACCACAGTTCTTGTTTTAGATGACAACCGCCCTTCACAAAGACATCCAGAAGAAATCATTTTCCTTTTTTGAATGAAAAAAAATGTGGGCATAAAAAAAAAGGGTGGGGTAGGGACATGTGTGGCCCATATGCTGCTATCTTAAGAGATGACGCCTGTCAAACTCCCACCTTTCCCTTTCTGGAATGAAGACACAGATTAGGAGCAAGGATAGAACATTTCATGACTATTGCTAACAAACCAGAATCTGCAAAAAGGTAAATATAGACATTCAGTGTGGTCAGCTGTTAACTGTATTTTACAGCTTAAGCCTTTCCATGGGGTGAAACCAGCTTGGCTCAAAGTATGGCTATGCCAATCACATCTGTCAAAACTGGCCCAACCTGAAGGTGAACCAAAGGACCCAAAATAGCTCCTGTCTATCATCACTGTTTGGTGCTCAGTGAGATCCTGAATAGACTAAGGGCCACCACTTGCCATTGTAGTCTTGAATGATCTGGCAAGAAATGTTTGGTTGTATTAATAACCCCCAACCAATAAGAGCCTCACAGTGCTTATACTAGGATAGTGCTTCTCACCTCTCATGGTGCCTCCATTACCCATCATATCATGAAGTGACTTAAGTCAAGGCAGCCACTTCAGAATATTGGCAAATTTAACACTTCCTCTCCTCTGTGGAGGGGTAGAGGAAATTATAATTTATTTATTTCAGATTGCATTAGAACAGTGCTGATGTACTGCCTTATTTATAACTGAAAAATAATAATTGGAAACTTCCTCCCCAAAACAGGGGAGGGTAATGATGGGGATTTCTTTTCATTTCTTTTTGCAATTTGTCTTTAAAGAAGTTTAAGAAATTGCCTGAAGCCAAATCAGCCACTGGCCATAATAAAACAGTAATATAACACAGTTATATGTAATTGGGTCCCTGTCCCTTTACCTTAGTGGTAAGATTGCTCAGTTTTGGTTCATTTCCAATATGTGTGATTGCTAGTGACTTATGAAGTATATATATCTCAATCTCCTCTACCCCTAGGCAAAGCAGAATAAGTGTTTAATTTGCCAATATTGTGAAGTGGCTGTCGTCTTAAGTCACTTCATAATGTGGGAAATTGACAGTGGGAAAAGCCTTAACAGTTGAAAGCTCAGTTTGGTTGAGTTCTAGCAATCACACATATTGGAAATGAACCAAAACTGAGCAATCTTACCACTAAAGAAACGGAAGCCCCTGACAGGGACCCAGAAAGGTGCAGATAGGAATGTTTTTGGGATGGACTGGTTTACTCCAGTTACCATATCATGTGATTGCCAGAAAAAGCCCATCCCCACAGCACAACAGACAGCAGTCTAAACACCCTCCCTCAGTAAGAGGGAGAGCTACTGCTCTCCCTCTTACTGGCCAAGATATCCCAGCACCTTTACTGCAAATCTGGAAAGACCAGGTCATATCCCTAAATGGTAAGCTTCTGTCCATTTTATCATACCTAGGGAAGGACCATAGTTCAGCAGAAGGGTCCCAGTTCAATCCCAGTTAACTAAAGGGACCTTATAGCAAGTCATGGTCATGGGGAAGGGGAGAGACTCTGATAGACTGAAGTTCTACTATTATAGGGAGACAGTACAGGGCTCTAGGGCATTAAATTTTGAAATGGTATGAACAAACTGTCCACCTGTTCTTTAATACACATCTCTGTGTGCAGATGTTTTCAAACTTGAATCTGTGGAACTGAAAATACAAGACTTCAGGAAAGTCATGGGGCCTTTATAGACTTACTGAAGGGCCCCTGAATGCAACAACATTGACTTCAGAGTAAAATAATACATAGTGCCACCTAAAACAGTGGCTTTCAAATGGATTGCCAGTGAATTGTTTTAGTATCTCTGAATATAAACTTCTTCAGTCCGTCTCTTTTAATCCCATTAAAGATGGCCTTGGAATATTGAAAGGCGTGTTTTCTAAATATAATAGACAACATTTCCTAGCATCCAGACATGGGTCTCTCACATAGGATTTCTACAACTCCCCCTCGCCCTGAAAAAAAAGGATTGAATTATTTTAAATACAGAACTACACACTTGTGCATAACTTTAGACTCCTATAGGCATTGAAGAAACATCCCTGATCTGCCAGTCTTGTAGTCTAATTGGCAGCAGTGGAGGAGATAACAAAAGGAAGGAGGAAATGAAGAAATAAAGGTTTCTTTTAGGAATGACTGTGAGCAAATGAAGGTGCATACTCAAACCTGGTCAAGTGCCTTTTCAGCAGAAATGGAAAAGGTTTTGAATTCATCTCCCAAAATATGTAGTCTGTTCGCCAATATTGAGAGCTAGTGTGGCATAGTGTATATAGAGTAATGGACTAGGACTCAGGAGACCTGGCTTCAAATCTTGAGTCTCACTGAGGGAATGGGACCAGTAAAATGACCCCTTCAATATCTCACTCACCCTAAAACCCTACTGGAGTTGTTCTAAGTCAGAGGTAACAATGGCACACAACACACCCGTCGTTTTTGGAGAATTCTCCGAAAATAGTCAAAAAAAAATCTGCATTCCCCATCTCTGTTTTCAAGTTTGTGTCTCCCACTCCTTTGCTACTGTTGTTTATCAAAACAGCATGTAGGAGCACTCCACATCTGTGCTATAAGCTACTCATAAATCCTGCTCATAAATCACGGGGTAGTTATAGGCTATAAAAACTATATAACTATAAAGCGGTACTTCACTATTTGTTTGCCTTGTAGAATATACGAACAAAAATCCAGTGTTTTGTCAGCACACCTCCACTTCCTCAGCTATAACTCCTTTCCTCCCTTCACCCCTAAATTTGCTCTGAATGGTTGAAGGGTTGTGTGTGAGAGAGGATGTACATTGCTATAATTTTTATACTACTTTCGCTTTGGGTTCTTCTGAGGAGGCATCTTTTTTTTATTATTATTTTATTATTATTGTTTGCATTTTTTTTTTTTGGTGCATCGGTCCTTTCCTTTCACACAAAAGGGAAAGCCTTTTGTGTCATTTATGCCTGGTTTCCCATTCATGTTTTCTGGCATTCCAAAAGCAAGGTGGGGTCTCCCATTCTCACATAGAGAAGCCGGACGAGAAGTAAAAACATTGAAGTCTTCGGATGCATTAAAAGGCTGCAATGTTTTATGGGGCACAAGGCTTCCTCAAAGGCAGCCCCCTTGTTCAGATAAAAAGAGACTCTCTCTCTTTTTTTTTTTTTCATGATTGACAGCAACTTCCATCACATCTGAGAATATCAGGCTAGCTTAGATGTGCAGGTGTAGGGCTGAGCATAATGTGCACCATCATTCCCTTGCCCTTCCCTGGCATCTGCTGCACAGGATACCTACCTCACTCTACCTAATAGTAGAGCCAGCTCTGCTAAATGTCTATGCAGTCCTCTCACCGTTGACATGGGAAGATGGGTCCAAATCACAAAGTCTAGTTGTAAATAATAAAACAAGGAGGCTTTAAGGGCTCCCGACTATTGTTCACATACTGGCCTGATGCACTCATGCTCATGTAAATTCCAGAGCAGGATTTCATGGCAGGAGGTCACATTTGTATGGTTGCCAGGAAGAACAGGGAAAAACAGGAAAGAAAAATCCTAAAAGCATCATGGTTTGAGAATGAAAATGGGTTCTGTGCTGAGAGTTGTCAATAGGTTCCTTGTTGCTAAGGAACTATTTCCTTGGTAGCTGTATGTTTGCCACATCTTGCTAAATTGGTGTCATAATCTCAGACAAAGAATATCCTATGGTATATTTGCAGGGGGAGGGGAAGTCCAAAGAGAGAAAGAAGTTTTATCTAGTTTTTTTTTTTTAAGTAATCTAAATCATTCACACTAACAACTTCTACTGTGGAAAATTGCTTCCCTCTCTGCCTCATAAGCAATGCAAAAAGTAAGTATATATTTGACGGAAGATAAAATCTTTGCCGCCATTTCCCCGAAGCTTTCAAGAGTCCACTTTTAGGAAATCTCTCGCCATGCAAGTTATGCGACAGTAATATATTTGGAAATGAGGGGAAGGGAATTTCATTTTCTCGTAACATAAAAAAAGATTGTGTTGTTATTTCAGCTTGCATGTTATTTTATAGCATCATGAAAATGGATTATGATCACAGATTATCAAAATCTGTTAAGAATGCTAATGCACTTGCAAAAAAAGAGAGGCTCCCCTATATATAAAATTTATGCACATCATTCTTTGCAATTTTGTGAGCAGTTCAGGTATACTTTTTGGTGAAGGTTCACTGCGAATGAACACTCTTGCTAATAATAGCCAAATAGGCCATGATAAAGCTGTTGAAAGACTATTAAAGCCGTAACAACTGTTGTCAAAATTGAATCCTTCCAATGAAATGAATCACAACATCAGATTTGTGCATGGCAGTATTTCCACCCCGCCAACTGCTACAGCTGCTAATGAAGACCATTAGTGGGAAAACAAAGGCTTCTAAACCTTGTTTCAGCTGTATTTCTTCCAGTTCATGTACAAATGGTGGTTCTAAATAGGGATGGCCACATCAAAAACAGTGACTATGTTCATCACGAACTGAATTACGTGCATGCACATTATTCTCCTTAAGAGAATAAGATGTTCTACATAATAAAGGGAAAGGAATAATGGAATAATTCCTTCCTTTAAAAAGCAAACTTGGATTGGACACCTTTAAAATTATCTCCAGGTAGCAACCAACATGAAATTGACGCAACCAACATGAAATTGACAGAACTCCGGGAGGCAGAGGAAGATAGGAGGGCCTGGCGTGCTCTGGTCCATGGGGTCACGAAGAGTCGGACACGACTAAACGACAAGCCCTTTAAGGGTGTCCAGGCCTCAGATTACTGGTTGAAGTCTCAGGAAGTTGCTTCTCAAGGTAGGAAAAGAAATCTCAGGGTAAGCCATGCTAGCGAAGGAGATTTGATTTTTGTGTAAGAGACTTCTGCAGCACCTGGCAACATTTCCACCCATTCCAATCGTGTCATTAAGTCAACTTTCTTTGGCTCAGCTGAAAGTTGTTAGCATCCGTGTTCTGTTTACTTCCCTTCCAACAACTGTCTCTGTAACATCACAAGAGCCTACTACCTCTGGAGTCAGATTTTAGCCATGAAATCTCAGGGAATGAGATATTAATGTTCAAGCTTCACTTCTTTTATCATATCGTTGCTGCTTTGATGTTACTGTTAGAGGTCCTGGATTTTAGTCATAACAAGTAATGAGCTTTTCTCTCAGTCCCACCACCTTTACAGTGTATCTGATGGGGACACAGGAGAAACCCTTCTCTGTTGCTGCTCCTAGACTTTGGAATTCTCTCCCACAAGAGGCCAGGCTGGCTCCATTTTTGCTATCCTTCTGCAAGCAGATGAAGACCTTTCTCTTCAGGCAAGCCTTCCCTCAGTAGCTATCTAGTTGTCTGTGATTTTTAGACAGATTGTTAAACTTACTGCTTTGGCTGGATTTTTATTACTACCTGTGTTTTCCATTTTTTTATTTTGCATTTCTGAGAGTGGCATTTTTTTAAAAAAAATACATTTGTATACTTATTGTTCTTAGCTTTAATATTGCATGTTAATGATGTAAGACACCTCTTTACCCATTTTTCTTGGCTTGAAATAGTATCTTTTAATGATGCTAATCATTGTGGTATACTCATTGTTTACAACTTCAAATGTTGTCTTTCAGTATTGTAAGCTGCCTTGGATCCTTTTCAAGGAGAAAGGCATGGTAAAAATATTTGTAAGTAAGTAAGTAAGTAAGTAAGTAAGTAACTTACTTACTTACTTACTAAGTAAGTAAGTAAGTAAGTAAGTAAGTAAGTAAGTAAGTAAGTAAGTAAGTAAGTAAGTAAGTAAGTAAGTAAGTAAGTAAGTAAGTAAGTAAGTTCAAGTAGTGAATTGTGCTGTGCCTTGTGCTCTGGTATGAGTATTGCCATGATGCCGAGGTGGACAAGAAAAGGAAAGTGTGTTTTGCACCTTCATGCAAGGACAGCTTGACACTGGAAGAAGGGAGAACCTCCACTCTTAAATTTTGGGTGAATCACACACAGCCCCATTCTAGTCCACAAACTACTCCGCATTCAGATTTTTAACTAACTAAAACGTAACTGCGGAAAAGAAAGTAATGTGTTACTTTTTAAAATGATGTACCTATAATGTAATTAACTACTTTTGGGACCTTGGTAAGTTACTTTTCAGAAACTAAATTCCAATAGACCCTCCTCAACGATTTTGCCCTATTGTTGGCTCAAAGAAAAAAATCTGTGTGAGAGTATGTATGTGTGTGTGGAGGCACACACACTCAATATTTAAGATGGGTGGAAAAAGAAGTGGCGTTTCACACTAGCACTTGGGTGTCATTGGCACACCTCCTCGATTATTGACACCAACGTTCTCCTAACTGCTTGGAGAGCCACAGCCACCTTCTTCTGTATTTGTCACTGTCACTTTGCGAGTGTTTGGCATTGTTCAGGAAATTGTATGTGTAAAGCAAAAACTGCCTGCAACCAACTCCTACAAGGGAGCTGGGATGTGAGGGTGCTTGAATCTGAAACAGAGGTTTTATGTGTCCTATTATGTGCCCCAGCAAGAGTCATAAATAATGGTGACAAGTTTTTTTTCCCCTCCCCCATTGTTACATGTGAAAGTCCTTGGCTGTGCCTCCTGTCTCAACTCCCCTTTCTCTCTCTCTCCCATGCACTGGAGCTGCCAAGATGCATGATGATAGATGGCACGATGCGGCAACTGACAGCCGGATAGATTTTTTAGTTTGTGCTTTAGAGGGAATCAGATATGCTGCATAAAGCAATAAAAAAGCACACTCACAAGGTGGGTTAAAAATAGCTAGCGCAGCACTGGCCTACTTGTTTATCGAAAGTCAAATCTTTACATGCAAAGTCCTAGTGGTGCTGGTGATTTCCCACCCCCCTCCCCCACCCTTGCTTCAGAGGCTACAGAAGAGTGACATTACTGGTGGCAAGTGTAGAAGCACAGAATTAGGCAAATATTTCTTTACTTAAGAAAGCAGTGGAAAAGAAGTACTCTGTCTCGCACGAATATGGTTCTAAGGTCAAATTAGCAGATACTTTAAAAGATTAGCTAGCAGGTTGTTCTTTCTTGTGGTAGAATAAGTGCAAAGCAGATCAGTGTTAAAGATAATTTCACGGAGGATAAGGCTATACCAGGTGGGTAACAGTCATGATGGCTCTCAGTACCATGACTATTATTTCTACCAGCAATACCTCTCAATAACAGTTGCTAGAGAAAGGAACAGAAGGGTGGAATTACACTTATATAGTGGTGTCTCAACGAGGATAATTCGTTCCGTTGAAATCGCTGTTAAGCGAAATCCTCGTCAAGCGAAACAAAAAGCCAATTGAAACATATTGAAAACCCTTCAATGTGTTCCAATGGGCTAAATGCTTCAGCATCCAGCAAAGATCTTCCATAGGAGTGGCCATTTTCAGTGACTGTAAAGCGAAAAATCCATCCTAAATCACAACGGGGAGCCATTTTGCAGAGCAAGTGGCCATTTTAGAGCTGTCGATCAGATGTTTTAAAATTGTCGTCTAGCAAAAAATCGGTTCCCGAAGCAGGGAACCAATCATCGTTACGCAATTTTTCCCTATTAACAAAAGTGATCGCAAAAACTTCATGGTCAAGCAGTTTTGTCGTTTAATGAGGTAATTGCTAAGCGAGGCACCACTGTATCCTGCTAGGGAACTCTCCAATGAAGCACCTGGTTGGCCACTTGGGCCATGGTTCCCAACCTTGAGTCTCCAGATGTTCTTGGATTACAATTCCCAGAAATCCAGGCCAGCACAGCTAGTGGTGAAGGTTTCTGGGAGTTTTAGCCCAAGAACAACTGGGGACCCAAGGTTGAGAACCACTGCACTTTGGGAACAGAAGGCTCTTCTTTTAAGTTGGCTTGATGGTTCTTACGTATGAGTTAGGCTTCTTACAATGATGGCTGGCTAGATTATTATTGGCTGTGTAGGGTCTAGAGCCAGAAAAGAGCCCTGCTTATGAAGAAATTGTGATTCCAGCCTCTACCAAGTGAGTGAGGAAAGAAGAAAGGGGTCTGGACTCTGGACCAATTTCTGCTCCTACCATCACCAGCATAGTCATGTAAGACAGGAATTAGTGGAGAAAGACCTGCTGCAGCAGCTTTTAAGGAGTTCTGAGTGAGCTGTGAGGAGGGGCATTGGAGTTCCAGATGTGCATGTTTGTGTGAATAGATAAACAAAGGATCAAATACAGTTGTAAGGGGACACTCCTCCCAGAAAACAACAAAGCAGCTGCACAGATGGGTGTTTCCCAGCAGATTTATAGAAGTCTTTCGTTATCAAGAAAATACCTGATGTTCAGCTTGACTTCATGATCTTTTTCTCTCTCTGTGTGTACAGCTGCAACTCACTTTAGCAGGCTGAACTGTCATCGTCCCAATAGGATACATATTTGACAATATCTTGAAACACCTGCCTTTGACTTGGGAAGGGGTTGCACATCTGATGATGTAATCAGGAGCGCAGCAGGATCTGAAAGATGCCACACTGTTTTTGCAACATTATAGGAAAATAATCCAGCCAACCAAATTGGATTAGAAACGGAGTATGGGGTATGTTCCCGCCTCTGCTGGAATACATGGCTATAAACTAACTCCATGGAAAGATAGACCTGGGGGGGCTTTTTTGTTTGTTTGTTTGTTTGTTTGTTTGTTTGTTTGTTTGTTTGTTTGTTTGTTTGTTTGTTTGTTTGTTTGTTTGTTTGTTTGTTTGTTTGTTTTGAGTAGAAGGTGGAAAGAGTCACTAGGGTGCATCAAATTTCCGTCATAACATTATTTTCAAAGTTATCTTTTGATATTAAATATCTCTTGAATCACTTAATATTTGCTGAGTATTCTCTGCATATCTGATACCACTGACACCCAGTGATCATTTGATTTCAATATGCTGCTAAGGCACAGCTCTACCTCGATCGTAGACAGGCAGTGGAAATGATGAATTGGTGTCTGGTGGCATTTCAAGAATGCATTGTAGCAAAAAAGGCAAAACTGAACCCAGATACAACTGCTGGGTGCTCCGGCTAAGAATATACAGTCCATTCTGGATAGGAACGAGCAGCTGTGAGCTTTAAAGGTATTGCTTGTGCTCAGGTGGCCATGGCCACCAGGAGGATTGTTTTACTAACTTTCTCTCTGATTTTTCCATTGCAGAAATATCTTTTATTCATTCATTCATTCATTCATTCATTCATTCATTCATTCATTCATTCATTCATTCATTCATTCATTCATTCATTCATTTATATTTATAAATAATGATGATTTTAGTTGTTTGTGCTTATGTTACTTTGAGGCTGGACACTGCAATGCTCTCCAGATGAGACCGCCTTTTCCTGCTTTCCAAGATATTTCAGCTAGGCCAAAATGCAGTAGGTAGACTTCTGTCTGGCCATCAGTTATAAAAACATGCAACTCCAATTTTGATCCAGCTTTACTAATTATTATTTGCTTCTGTTTTCAATTTGAAAGCTAATTTTAGCCCAGATCTACATTGCCTGATGACCTAGCTAGTCCTGTATAAAGTCAACCCTCAATTTACGAACTTAATCTGTTCCGGAAGGACGTTCGTAAGTCGAAAAGTTTGTAAGTCGAATCAGCATTTCCCATAGGAATGCATTGGAAACCAATTAATCCATTCCGGCTGTTTTTGGTTCTTAGGTCAAGGGGCGGTTTGTAAATCGAAGCATTAGTTCCCATAGGAACTAATGCAAAGCTGGTTAATCCGTTCCTACCACTAAGGACAGAATTTTTCTTTTTTTCTTTTTTCTCTTTTAACCTAAGATGACAGAACACCTTTAAAAGCACCTTTTCAGCCAAGACAAGAACTCGAAAGTTCAAATTTGGCATTTTCCCCGCCTCCCGTGCTTTTTTCCGTTCATAACTCGAATAAAGTTAGCACGTCAAGGCAATATTTTCCTATCAGCGTGGTTCGTAAGTCAAAATGTTTGTAACTAGGGCCGTTCGTAAGTTGATGGTTGACTGCATATCTTTTCAGACTTTAAGATCTGCACCACAGAAGGAAGTCTCTGTGTACCACCTCAGGTTGTCAGAGTCCTGACGCTTCCTGGGAGTGGTATAGGGTCTCCAAAAGCCATCAACTTCATCTTTGTTGCTTTGGGCATACACTGAAAATTCTTGTCCAATTGCTTCTGTTTATCATTGGGTCCATCAAGTTCTTTCCTCCCTCACCTATCACCTGGCAGCAGCCACCCAATTAGGGAGGAATGGCTCATTCATATGCTCTGTCAGCCTGTAGACACCAATGCAGTCCAAACTCGGGCATTACACAAAAGCCTAGTTGCCTTATTTGCTAGCATTAGCTTTGACTCCTTCTTTACCTCAATTGGTACTAAGGTAGAGTACCAACTGAGGTAGAGATTTCTACTAGTGTTGAAATTTCTGAGAGGGCCAAGCAGGAGTATAACACACACCACCCCAGATCATGAATAGATTCTCCCTTGACATACATATAGGAACTTGTGTATGCCAGCAATCAAAATATTCATTTGTCATGGAAAAAAGATGACTCACAAAAAATTAAATAAACACTATAAAACTATCACAATTAAAAAAACAATTAAATATACATTAAGATTAAGACAATCAAGTATTTAAAAACCCAATTAAGAACCATTTAAAATATATGTTAAAACCAGCACTCCTGAGATAATTTACTGCTTAAAGGCCTGCTCGAAAAGGAAGCTCTTTGCCTTATGATGGAAGGACAAGAAGGAAGGAGCCAACCTGGCTAATTTGACCCCTTTCTTCCCAGAGCATCTGCATGAGTAAACAACCTTTTCACCTGGCCATTATATTATTTATGTAACACATGTAAAAATGTCCACTTATATTGTGTGTTTTCCTCCTTTAGCCTGTTTTGTTGTGTCTGTGCAGTGAGAGCCAAGGGCTCAAATCCTGCTGCACAGCTGTCCCTGTCTAACTCACAGCTGGAAAAGTGGTTGTGAAATTTTTGTCAAGATGGAAGTTACATCCAGCAAATAGTTCTGCCAGTGCAGTTACACAACTGGTAGCACAAGCAATTATGCAATCTGTTGCATAGTTAGGCACTCAGTGCAAATTGCCCCACAAATATCTGCAGGATAAATTTTATGGAGTTTAAATAAATGTTTGCAGGAGAAAGTTTATGCAGTTTAAATAAACTTTATGCAGATATAAAGTTTAAATCAATAAATATACTATGCCAAGTGCAATAGAATGTCAGCCATTATTGCCCACCTTAATCGCATCAAGAGGAAAGCACTATATGGATGTAATATTTAAATAAAACAAGTAATCAAAATAAATTAGATGTAATGCCTAGGTAATTGTATTAGTCGCTGACAGCATTTGATAATAATTAGCATTTCACAGCTGATACTTTCATCAGATGTCATATTTAAAGATTGTTAAACAGAAGGTGAGATCACATGAACAATACAGTCCTGAACCGGAGATTTTTCAGTCAAAATGTGACAGATTAAAAAAGTATTTAAATCTGAAATATACGTATTTTAGTGGCAAATTTACAAATATACATGTTTTTGGGTGGTAATTGTGTGTGTGTGTGTGTGTGTGTGTGTGTGTGTGTGTGTGTGTGTGTGTGTGTGTTTAATTTCATGAATGTGGATCAAAAATAAGAGTGATTTTACTTTTGGCTGTGTCAAGAGCATCATTATCATCAAAACACGCCCCCCCCCTTCATCACTTGAATCCGTGATGGAGAAAGCCACCATATTTGAAGCTGTGGCATAATTTTTCAAATATGCCCAGCAGAGGGAGTTGAATAGACACAGTCTTCACAAAGAAACATTCTCATGTAAATTATTGTGCAATACACCTCCTTGTTTAACTTGGGCTGTGCTCTGGGATATTTTCATCATAACTGTTGATCTTCTACTGTAATAATTAAGATTACTGCTCCACTTTTCTTCGTGTCACCGATGAGGTTTCTAATGCTTGTGACAGAACTGTTCCTGGGTCCAAAGGAGTATTTCAGAAGGCTCTAGATAAGTCATGGAAACAACTAATTCAGGATTTATATTAACCTAGAAAATTCTGGACAGGAGAATTGTCAGTTTTGTTGTTGCTGTTTTCAGGACCAAAACTTGGGCATTAAAGTTCTACCTCTGTTCAACCCTTTCTGCATCCTTTTTTTTTAAATTTATGATGAGACTCTGTGCCTTGTTCTGAATTATTGGCAGACCTTCAATAGACACATCTTTTTTTTCAGAATGGCAATATGTTATGAGACTAAATGCGCCTGTAATAATAGTTTGCCATTACACTATCTGAGAATCTACTTGGAAAAAACAAGCAAGCAAACCAACCTAGGCCTTCTTTTAGGCCTATACAGCTTTCCAAATCATTCTCAAGGTTATCTTCCATAAATTCTAACCTGTATGGAACAGGTGCATCCTCAACAGGTATATATCTTCACTGGTTTCCCCCTTTGTCGCCCAATTTTTCCCTCTCCCCATCTCTCTCTCTCTCTCTCTCTCTCTCTCTCTCACACACACACACACACACACACACACACACACACACACACACACACAGAGAGAGAGAGAGAGAGAGAGAGAGAGAGAGAGAGAGAGTCCTTGTTCTTCTCTCTCTCTCTTTATTATTGATCTGAATCTCATATAATAAATGGCCTGGTTTCCCAGCTACCTTGGAAATGTCATGCTGGAGTCAACAAAAATACTCAGTGTATGTTTTATAAAGAATTACAGACAGCTCTGTATTACTCCTGCTTTCATCTCAGAATATTGTGGTTGGGATGCGTACTGTAGAATCGATGGATGATCCTGAGCACTAGAAAATGATTCAGTGAGGTGGCAAACTTTTCTAGTTCATGGACATGACGGCCGGAAATGTACTTATTCATTCGGCTTCTGTCTTTTTGTGCACTGTACTTGAAGCTGCCGTGTAATTTAAGAGTGTTCAGTATATCAGAGCTCAACTATTTCTTCCCGTTGATTTCTGGTGAATCATCTCAGGAAAGCCCAAAGCTTTAGCTTTGGAGAGTGTGCCACAATACAAGGCAGCTCAGAATCTTGATCTGCTCTTGCATGCATTTGTGCTTTCTTGTGTCTGGTATTTGAGTCTTTGGGTCATTTTTGAAATCTCTCTTTCTCCTCCTGCCATATTCTATGCTGTACAGAATGACTCTGGAAGGTAACTAGGGGCAGGTGACTATATGTCTTGCCTGAGGGAGGAAAGCCCTCCATTTGAAGGGCTGTTGGGGACAATCTTCATTTTGGAGGTCTTCAGAGGTTGTCCATCCAAATCTGATTTTATAGATGATGGAACAAGAGAAGATCAGGGATTTTCATCCACAGTGAGCACCTGGACAGCAAATTTACTTCCTCGTCCAGGTGAACGAATTGTTTTTTTCTGTCTGATATTTCTAGATTAGTATATGAAATTTCATGCAAATCACTGCTTTCTTCTGGCCTTCTTTTGCATGAAAGATGTGAAGAACACCACAAAACACCCTGCCATCTTGCAGGGCAAGGAGAATTATTCTGTGATTCTTGGTCCACACATGTACGAGATTAGGACAAATGAGGATTTACATCCCGATGCTGCTGCTTTAGTGCCACACCCTTGTGCCCCATCATGGGAACTGTGTCCAATGGGCAAGGGTGCTGCTTACTGCCAGTCAGTTGGCTGTCTACCTGTCTCTTCTCTCACTGCCAGCCTCCATGCTCTACCAGCTAGAAAGACTGCATCACCATCTGCCTCTGTCCAGTGTGGGTTGCCAGCACTTGGGACAAACATTGTACCGCCTAACCTGTGGACCTGTCGCTGCTGCTATCCATGGTGCCCCCCTCCACCCTCTGTTCTCAATAGGAGTGGCCCTGAGTCTCCCTTCTCCTCATCCTCCATCATCCCTCTGTCTCCCATCTTCCCCTGGCTACTCCTCACACTGGGCTTGGCCAGGGTGTAGAGGAGGCCCTCCTGCACTGCCAGCTCTCATAGCTGTGCTGCCGCCTCCTGCAGTGCCCGCAGGTCTGCACTCTGCTCCCGTCACTGGCCCAGCAGGAAGATGCTGCCAGCCAGGCTCAGTGCTGCCAGCAGCCTGATGGTGTCCAGGAAGAGACACAGCAGCACCCAGACCCCTGGCAGCCCCAGCTTGGTTCACATGACCCTGGCTGCTCATCAGCAGCAGTAGCAGCCACACCTCCTCCACCAGTCCCGGGAAGGGCCATCATACAGAAGCTACTGGCTTGCTTTCCTCCATGGGGTGGTCTACTTCCCTTCATCATCCCGCACCACACTTGTGCTAAGCCAGGGGTGACTGGGTTGCCCTGTCCACCAGTCAGCCTTAGCAGGCAGGGGGCAGGGGCAGCAGGAGAGAGGGAGATAGGACGGATAGATGGCACCATCTTGGCTAGTCTAGCAGCAAGATGGAGTATGGGGGGCATAAAAGGGTGGCAGTGGCACCCCCTAACTATGTTGAGCCTCATGGCAACCACCCCCACACACTACACCACTTCCTCTGTCTACCTCTACTTACTGCTGTCCAAAGAGTGGCTTCTATGGTGCAATATTTGGTCTAGAATCTCAGCAAAGTTCTCCCTCCCGATAGTTAGGGAAAATGTGCCCAGCTGGCCAGGCTGCTGTTCCTATGACTATTGTTGTAGAGTTTTAAATTTTGGTTAAATTCCTCTAGCTGCACAGAAGATGTTCAGGGATTGACAGAGCAGAATAGCTTCAGGTTTCTAGGATTAGAAGGGACAAGATGGCATCCACCTCAGAGGACTGGAAGGAGAGATAGATCTGAGCATCATATTGGTGACACAAAGCTCCAAAACTCCTGATGACCTCCCCCTAGGGGCCTCATATAGATATGAGGTTGCCAGAATTCCAGCAACTAGAAGTAAGCAGCTCTCTTGCCAGGTTGGCACAGACCTTCTGGCAGCACATGTCTATATTAACCTAGATAACATGTATTAAGAGTGTCTGTTATCATACACCATACATTCTCAGTTACAAATATCGTTGCAGAAGTGTTGATTGATATTCATTAACTGAAAATATTTGGTGGGAAAGAACAAAATTTTGAAAATTTCCCCAAGAAAAAATAAGTAGGGAAAACTATTTTTGCATTCCCTGTGCTTCAGTTGTATCACCAGTTGTAATTGGCACCTGCCAGATATATGACAGTAATATGCAAATTATGTTAATTACATGTGTCTCAATGTGTGGAATTATATTAGGTTCTCCACCTAGTGATATATCTCTGATGTGACTCCTATTGCTGAAGTCATTTTTCTGTAAAACAGAAAGATTTTTCACCTGACACCTGACACAGGACAGGCACCAAATCTTAGCCCCACCATGACGGTCATTAAACAGTGATAGAAAAAATCACCACAGGTATTTTTTGAGGCCTGCTTTTGGTTACAGTGATGATTAACCTCACCATGACTGTGAGTGTGAAACTAGAAGTGCAAATCATTCTGGATTGTATTCTCGAAGGCTTTTGCAGCAGGGATCTGATGGTTGTTGTCGGTTTTTCGGGCTGTTTAGCCGTGTTCTTAAGGTTTTTCTTCCTAACGTTTTGTCAGTCTCTGTGGCTGGTCTCTTCACAGGACAGGAGTCAGAACTCTGTCTGTGCTCTGGTGCAGTTTGTGGGATTGTTGAGCATTTATAGCTGTGGGATCAGCTTTTTGTTCTTTTCAGAAGATTGGGTGATTATGGTGATCAGAATGTTTTTTGTTGTGGATGTATTGTTGTGATAAGGAGGAGAGATTATCTGTCACTGTGATTGATGGGTGTCGTTAGCTGGTCTATTGTGTGTAGTGATCACCAATCCTTGTGGCTGGGTAGAGTTCGTTGACTTTTTGCACACTGTATTTTTCAGTGCTGGGAGCCAAGTTTTGCTGAGTTTCAAACTTTCTTCTTTTTTGTTGAAAGAAACAAACAAACTGCACCAGACCTTCTTGCAGCAGATGTCTGGCCACAGAGACTGGCAAAACATTAAGAAGAACAACCTTCAGAACATGGCCAAGGAGCCTGAAAAACCCACAACAACCATTAGATCCCGGCCATGAAAGCCTTCGCGAATACATTTTCCATTTGTTTGTTTGTTTGATTTATTGATTTTTTAAAAAATTGTTTGGTAAATTTACTGTGTATGCACTCTGTTGAAAGTTCATATTCTGATGGTCTTTTGAAGAACACTCTTTTATTTGCTGCTTTGGCGGTGTGTGGGCCATGTCAGTCTCTGTGGCCGGCCTCTTCACAGGACAGGAGTCAGAACTCTGTCTGTGCTCTGGTGCAGTTTGTGGGATAGTTGAATATTTATAGCTGTGGGATCAGCATTTTGTTCTTTTCAGAAGATTGGGTGATTATGGTGATCAGAGTGTTTTTTGTTGTGGGTGTATTGTTGTGATAAGAGGGAAGAGATGATCTGTCACTGTGATTGATGGGTGTTGTTAGCTGGTCTTTTGTGTGCAGTGGTTGGGTAGAGTTCGTTGACCTTTTGCACGCTGTATTATTCAGTGCTGGGAGTCAAGAATTGTTCTGAATTGATTAATCCAAACTAATAGACTGTATTAATGCAGTACCTGCCCTGGAAAAAAACCACCCTACATAACTTAACTCATTTTAATTTTTGGAGTCATTCAGTCAGCTCATCATATTAAATGAGTTCCTTAATTTTACACACAATTTAGAACCTGTGGTACTCCAGTCAGTCCAAACAATTAATGCTAGTTGGGCTTTGGGAAGTTACTTTACTTTACATGAACTTGAAAATCCATGCCAAAATTCCATGTAAAAATAACCTTTGGAACTAACTAGGAGATGTTATGTCACAAAAAACAATAACATAGGTTTGTTCCTACTTGCTATGTTGTTTTTGAAATGTACCTTTGTTGACCAAAAGTGACTAACTATAAGCAACTATATTGCTTGTGACTCAAGCAGTGAACAAACTGTAGTTGTGTACAGTTATGCCAAACCAGACCCAGTGCTGGTAATATTTATTACTTAAGCATTTGGGAGCCTCGGAATGGAGGTGGGGAATCCCAAAAATTGCTACTACCATGATTGGGATCCCCAGCAGTGGTTCAGAAACCATTTGTGACTATTAGTGTCTCCTCAACCTCACCATCTTGAGGCTCCCAAATGCTTCTCCGTACAAAAGGGAGCCCTGGGGAGCCACTGAACCTGAAATGTGATGGATAGGAAACATTCAATTAATTTAAATTAAATATAACCAGCACTTGATACAGTTTGGGCAGTGTACCTTCCATGCCAGCAGGATTTTGCCCATTGTTTCCAACACAGGTCCAAACAACACCAGCCTTTTTTACTGCAATTGTTGCATAAAGGGGCGTTCACATAATTAGTGTGCCAATATTGTCTAAGTTCTGGAACCATGGATGAAGGAGGATGGAAGTGGCAGCCTCTGCAGTGCTACAAGTGGCCAATGCTCATTTACTATATATTGAAAAACTGCTAGGTTCTTGGAATCAATAAGAAATTTCCTTCCAATGCAAGTAGGAAGGTATATCTATCTATTCCTTTTTTAGAGATAAATTCCCAAAGGCTGTCCTAGAAACCTGGCCTTCTCTGTTCCTTCTCTGTGTTTCCCTTGAACAGAATTATTTACTTGCTAGAATTATTTTGGGTATTTTCTTTTTTAAATTAAGAAGCAAGATTAACACAGTAGGAACATAAATAGCTGAAGAAGCGTCAAGGTTCTCAAGCGACAGCATGGGAAAGTTGTTGGGGTTTTTTGTTTTTGTTTTTTTAATGAGTAAACAGAACAACAATGGCAAAAGTTAATTGTGCTGAGCTGAGTACGTATGTTCCATTGCCAATAAAGAAAGGAGGGGAAAAAAAGACCCTTGGAAGTACTACAGAAAAGCTTGTTTCTATGAAATGCTATCGTTATCATGGATAACACCCCCTTGCTCCTTAGCGGTCATGTACCAGGTTTTATACAGGCAGTTGTAGAGTATTCTAGGGGTTAATAAGCATCTGAGCCCATACTGGTGGGGTAGATCCTTACGCTAGGCTCTCCAGACAGCCTAGTTCGGAAACCTTAGCTGTAAGTCCTCTTGGCGCAACTCTTCACGTACAGGGCTGCATGATGCATCAGCTGCATCAGCTGTAACCTTTTGTCACTAATTAAAAGTTTCCGATTTCCTCCCAGTTTCTGAGCCTCCCTTTCATACAGAAAACTGGGGGGGGGGGAGTCTTTAATGTCCGAAAAACATAGCTACCGGTCCCATTCATTGATGGATGAAAAGGATCCCTAGTAGAGATGGGCACGAACCTCAGTTCAGAGGTCCGTGCTGGTTTGTACAAGATAAACCATGTTATCTAGGTAGCCATGCCTTAATTTTCATGGCTGTCTAGGTCAGGCTTTGGTATATCTGTATAAATATCTCACCAGAAGATAAGTGAGCTTCCTGTGTTTTTTTTTTTAAAAAAAATAACAGCACCAATGGAATAAATTACCATGGGAGGGGGGGGAAAAACACAAGTGAAATATGTATTGAATTCTTCCACAAATTCCAAAGTTGCTTGAGAGGAACCCATCTCTGTACAAGCTGCCACTACAATTATATTTACAAAGAACTGACAAGGGTTGACCTTTGCCTATTCCTTCCTGTCTGGCTTTTACTTGTCTTGGAAAAGCCTGGTGACTTGACAGACAGATTTGATGGGCACATTTCCAGACACTGGCTGTCTGGATGGGTAAAGCAGCCCTGTTAAGAACCAAGGAAGCTTTTAGGCATAGCAGTGAAGCTCTTGTAATGAAATCCACTGCGCTGGGAACTAAGGGGCATTCTCTCTCCTTCATTCCCACATATAACCAAGGCTACGGAGGATTTGATGGTGTGGTATTTTATTATATCCCCACCTCGCCCCCTGTTATCAAATCTGTACAACACATTTCAGACATTGACAACTGAGGAGGAGTAACAACATGCGTGAACTATGGTCACTCAAGCAAGTGTCTCTTCTCAGACATCAGATATGAGCACACACATACATAAAGCTGTTGGTGAACATGACAGGAATGGGTTGATAAGAGAGGCTTGTTGTCCAAGGATGGAAGGGACTAGAGATGGGCATGAACCAGTTTGTCCCAGTTTGTCCCAGTTCATAAAGGCAGCAGCACAGGTACTGCTGCTCCCCCCACCTCCTCAGCCAATCAAGACACTCCCCAGGTCCAGGTTGCTTGCTTGTCCCACCTGTTCTTAGGAAGAACAGCCTTCAGAACATGGCTAAAGAGCCCGAAAAACCCACAACAACCATTAGATCCCGGCCATGAAAGCCTTCACGAATAGGTTGGATGTACCTCTGTATGTAAGGACCTGTCCTCAGAAAAGTTTGTTGAAAATAATGTTTCTCAGAGGAAGGGCAGGTGGTGTACAATTGTGCTAGTGCTGAGCTTGTTCCTGTGCCCTTCCCATTGCATCTCCCCCCCCCCAATCACCTGTGTGCCCCTAGCAGAACCTGAAGATTTTAGGGAGTATCAGTTTTGAATACAGCCAGCTTAAGACATTTTTCTATCTGATGCAGATTAGCAAATGGCGCTCTTACCCATGGACATCAAATTGCCTAGGATCCCAAACTGGTCATCCTTCGTAATAAAAATACAGCAATAACCAAGTAGGTGACTTAATAACTTGCTGTCCTTCCATGACACCCCAAATTGCTGTCTAGGGGACTGCCTCACCCTGCCTAATAGTAGGGATGGCTGTGGCTGCAGGAAAAGCCAGTGCAGATGTCATGGTCCTGAAACTTAGATGCTGCCATTGCAACTAGTTAAATAATCCCAGCTTCCAAACTGCTTCCAAGTTATGAGTCTTCCCTCCCCTTCCCATAAAAATATGGGATCTGTGAAAATTTCCAAACAGATCAGGGACAGGAAGAATGCAACACCAAAAACCGTGGCCACTTTTTGCACATTTAAAATTACTGGAATGTTCTCGAACAGCACACAAAACTACTTCAGAGCAACTTTCCCCTTCTCCCTCCCCATCCCTGGATAAGCATTTGAAACTATATGGCCATTAGAAATGAACAGACTGTCGAATTAAAGGTTGTGCAATTAATTAAGTGCAAATTCTGTAAAGCCGGACCAAGGAGAAAATTCATCACGGCTATGAAATATGACCTCTCGTGTCCAAAAGACAAATATGTTTAAACAAATTATGAAAATTGATGACAAAATTACTGGTGGCAAAATGCACACAGAGCAAATATAAGACAGCTGTACTTTGATTCAGCATGGTCGGTTCGCCCTTACAGAATTCATGATTCATTATCTCCACTGCCTAGCAGAACTTTTTCCTAGTTAATCTCTACTCTTCAGCACTGATAGCAAAAAGTTCCCCACTGTGTCACCAAACTGCTAGCTGGCGAATTGCATGCCATCTTCCTTCCAGAGTTAGAGAGGTTCAGTCTGTAATAAATGCTGTTTCTATGTCTTGATGGTGAAACCTTTTTGTCAATTGGAAATGGCACACAAAACCTTCTTTCTAATCAAAGGGGATCCTCTTGGTACCTAGAAAAGGCCCGTCATAATTAAATTGCTTCGTGTATCAGTATCCTCATTATCATGGATTTACCCAGAATGCATTGAGGGCCTTCCCAATTATGCTGGTTGGCAAATCTTGTACAGTACTTCTCTTTTTGACCGAAAGAAAGAGGGAGGAAGAGCATATAACTCAGTGGTTGAGGTATCTGGCTGAGGAGCCAGAGACAGGGAGTTCGATTCCCCACCTCCTTGAAATGGGCTGGGTTCAATGTGTTGGCTAATCAGCAATCCAAATGCTAATTACAAGATGTGGGAGGAGGGGGCCTGCATCAGAGACTAACTTGGTTTTTGCCTGTTTGTTTATATACTAACTAATTGGAGGGATTTGTTGTTTCCTGGGCTAAATAAGCTCTGCCCCTTGTCACTCCCCTTTTTACCATGAGGTCTGAGAAACTCCATTTTGTAATCCAGATCCTCTTTCGCCTTGCAAGATGCTAGACCTCCAGGCAGGATCTCTGAACCCCAGAGATCCTCCTAGCCACGTGGGCTGAGAAAAGAAACATTTGCTTTTACTATTTTCCTTTTCTATCAGCCTGAAACCTACTGAGTGCCTATTCATGTGGGTTAAATATACAAAATCCTTTTTACACTTAAAGGTTGCCTCCTGAGTGTTGTTTAAGCAAAAGTGCTAGGCTTTGGTGAGGGTGGATAAAGAAAGGGAACTTCCTTACCTACTTCTAGCTGAAGTAGCTGGCCTTCCACTGTGCATTTTTATTGGAACTTAGACAAGTTCCCAGAACTCTCAACACAATGATCCATAGGGTCCCTTCCAGCTCTGCATGATGATGATAATGGACTGACTCCAGAATTGTGCACAGTGAAGCTCAGCAAACTAGATGGACAGAAGTGGGTAGAAATGACTTCTGCCACCAGCTTCCCCTGCCATTTTCTAGCATTTTAAATCTGCCCCAGAACTCTGGAGAAAACGATGCTGGGGATTGCAGGAGGAAGGAGGTGGGGGGGGGAGAGTGAATTTTGCTTCCTTCCACAAATATTGTTTTATTGATGATTTATGAAAATATTTCTATCATGTCATCTATTGGCAGATCTCAAGAGAGAGGTACAATCAATGAGGTGACTTTAAAACAATCTAAAACAGTGTAAAGCATTTAAAACAATGCACCTCAGAGAAGGTATGACAGAGGAGGAGGGACAACAGAGGACGAGATGGTTGGACAGTGTCATCGAAGCAACCAGCATGAATTTGACCCAACTCCGGGAGGCAGTGGAAGACAGGAGGGCCTGGCATGCTCTGGTCCATGGGGTCACGAAGAGTCGGACATGACTTAACAACTAAACAGCAACAACAGCCTCAGAGAAATTACAAGCTACAGTCTGACAGATCAGAAACCATTTCATGGTCTCACTAGGCTTCAAGCATCTGGGTCAATAGCTGCATATTAACTTGGTTTAGAAACTAAGGCAATATGAGCTACACTTGGTGCCTCCAAAGGGCTGACATTCCACACTCAGGAGAGTTGAATGAATCTGGCCTCAAAAATGGATGTGTGGATTTCTTTATTTATTTATAAATGATTACCTGGGAGTTAAGTGCCATTCTGCTTAATATCCTCATAGGCATCCTTCAGTCTCGAAAGACTATGCTAACATGCTCTGCATCGAGGAGTGTCCTCTCCAGAGCAAGAATCCTGGGTAAAGTAATATGGAGGATAGGCGGTTACCCAAGCAGCAGATCCCCCCTCTCCACATTGCTGAAATGATCCAATGGAAAGGCAAGAGCCAATACAACTGGTTCCAGCAACCTCGCAGGAGTTGGCAGAACGACATGAACTGCCTCCAGGACTCCAGATCCGGATTTTGCCTCTAGGTTAACTCCTGAAGCCTTTTCCATGAGTGGATATAGCCGCAAGGCAGTGGAGGTTTGAAATCGGAGTTTTCCTTCTTCTAGATGGGCTGCCTTCCATGGTTAATATAGCTTAATGACATGTAGTCTTGTCCTCCACAGCAGTCAGATTCCTTACCGGATTTCATACTGTATTTCTGGCTTCTTAGGATTCTACTGCTATTTGCATAAGGTTTGCATAACTTGCCATGGCTAGTTGTGGTGAACTGACAAGGTGCCAAGGTATATCTCAGGCACATGCTTGGCCCTGTACCTAAATTGTCAAACCAAGCTTCAATCTGGCGCTTTATCAGTTACCCACCATTATCCAAAGCCACTTACCCAATCCTTACATGAACACCAACAATGTAATCCCAGCCTTCATTTAATAGTGTCACAGACAAAAATCCTATTCAGGTGTTCTAAGTGTGTTTATTCAACATGCAAAAGTGCACTAGTGAATTGGGGATGGGTGGGATCAGGGCCCTCACCTCCTCGTGTGTCAACACACTTCTGAAAGCCTGAATAGGGCTACAGTACATGAGACATGACACTATATAATTCTGCAAAAAGAGAAAGCACCACACTTCCTTGTCTTGGAGAAAAGAATCTAAACCTATCTAGAGAAAAGCCGTTGAAGACAATGTTAAATGTGGCGTTCACACTCAATACAAATTATTCTTAGGCACCAGGTTTTTCCTATTACAATACATCATTAAATGTATAATTATGGCCATGTTTTTTCTTACCTGGCTGGACCAGAAAGTGTAGTATCAGCTTATGAGTATTCTATCAACATCCTCTGTGTGTGTTTGTTTGTGTGTCTGTGTTTTAAAGCTATTTTTACCTGTTCTATTGTATCACACATGAATTAGAGGACATCCATTGTCCAGAAAAGCTCCTTGAGCCCAATGAGTTTGCAGTCAGGAGAGGGGAACATTGCTTATTGATTAAGCATTCAAAAGAATCAGGCCTGCCTTTTTCTCTCTCTTTTCCTCTCACTTGCAATTTATGGCTGCAAAGATGTTGCTGCAAATTTTGAACCAGCAAATTGCACTGTAGGTATAAATCAGAACGCTCTCACTGCTAAGTATTGCATATAATTTGTGCATACTGTCACTGTGTTAGAGGTGCGGTGAGTAACTAAATCATGCAATATTAACAATGTGGACTGCTTTTAGAAATCACCAATTCGGCAAGCACTGCTCATATAAAGCAGGCTTCAGGGTGATCTACAAGCACACACATGCAGGGTGGATGTTTATAAGTCAAGTCAAGTGGAATAATGAGGAAACGGAAGGAACAGTGAGGTGTATTATTTATTTTATTTATACTCCTCTTTCTGAGAGTTCAAGGTGGTGCTCCTGTTTTTTTCCCATTGTTCCTGTTCTTCACAACAGCCTTGTGAAGTAAGTTAGGCTGGGAGATGTTTGATAGCACGAATGCTAGGTTAGGTAACCCTCTTTTTCAGAGAAATAATTTTAAAAGTACAAACAATGGGAATTTCTGAGTTCTTCTGGAACTCTCCAGCAAGTAAAGATTGTATAAAACCCATGGGTAGGAGAGAAAACAGAATTTAAAAAAAAAATTAGACCAAATGGGATGTGCGTTGTTTTTGCATGCATCTTGCCAGCATGGCAAGATGGAGCTTGCAGACCAACCTATGCCAAAGATATAAAGATATTGTTGTACGACCTCTCCTTTCTGTGCATCCCGTGATCATCCAATGAGCTATAAGGCTGAACAGCAATTTGAATGCAGGTTTCCTCCATCCTTGTCCAACATACCTATCACTATATTACACCGGTCCGTTTGTTTGTTTGTTTGTTTGTTTGTTTGTTTGTTTGTTCGTTCGTTCGTTTGTTCGTTCGTTCGTTCTTTCATTCATTCATTCATTTCCTCACCTTAAAAAAGACCCAAGGCAGCTTACATCATTAAAAGATAATATTGAAAAGCTAAAAACAGTATGCATACAGGTATTTTAAAAGACTCAGGCAAATACCATACTAAAACTGGTAAACGAAATCAACATCAAAACAGACTCAAAGCAACAAGGCACAACACGTAATTAAAACAAAAAAAAAAAACCAACCCTCCAGTCTATCGCTAAGGGAAAGCCTGTCTAAAGAGAAAGGTCTTCATCTGCTTGTGGAAAGGCAGCAAAGGTGGGGCCAGCCTGGCCTCCTGCAGGAAGGGAGTTCCGCAGTCTGGTTGCAGTGACAAGAGAAGGTTCTCTCCTGTGTTCCCACCAAACACACCTGTGAAGGTGGCGGAGTCAAGGGAAAGCTTCCCTTGATGATCCTATGGATTGGGCAGGCTCATAAAGGGTGATGGGAGTCCTTGAGATTGCTTGGACCAAGCTGTTTAGGGTTTTGTCAATTAAAATATGTAAACTGCCCACAGTAAACTGCGCAGAGCAGAAAGGCGGTATATAAATCTAAATATAAATCAAATAAATAAATAAAACCAGCATTTTGAATTGTGCCCACAACCGGATTGGCAGCCAGTGAAGCTGCTGTAATAGTGGGGGGGTCATTGTAACCCGCCCCAGTTAGCGATTTGGCTGCAATGTTTTGGACCCACTAAAATTCCTGAGCACTTTCTAGGGACGTGGTGGTGCTGTGGGCTAAACCGCAGAAGCCTGTGCTGCGAGGTCAGAAGACCAAGCAGTCGTAAGATCGAATCCACGTGACGGAGTGAGCTCCCGTCGCTTGTCCCAACTCCCGCCAACCTAGCAGTTCGAAAGCATGCAAATGCAAGTAGATAAATAGGGACCACTTCAGTGGGAAGGTAACAGCGTTCCGTGTCTAAGTCGCACTGGCCATGTGACCACGGAAGATTGTCTTCGGACAAAACGCTGGCTCTATGGCTTGGAAACGGGGATGAGCACCGTCCCCTAGAGTCGAACACGACTGGACAAAAATTGTCAAGGGGAACCTTTACCTTTACCTTTCTAAAGACAGCCCCATGTAAACGGTGTTACATTTATCCAGCCGGGATGTAACTAAGGCATCTGTCACCATGGTCGGATCAGACTTCTCCAGTCATTTTTTAAAAACTGCTGTTTACTGTACCTTTGTCTCACAGCAGGATGGAACCACAGAGGTGACTGATTGGCCACTGTGTGAACACAACATTGGCGTGATCGGCATGGCTTTTATTTTCTTATATTAATGCAGCAATCTCTTCCTTTTCCCCTAGTTCATGCACAGAAACTATCATTTGTGTCTTCATAACTTTGGACTCATCCTTCTGAATGTACCTGGGTTCTGTGCCGGGCACAGAAGGCAGCGAACAGGGTACCTCAAGCACTTTGACATATGGTACTCTGGATTTTTGAGAGTTGTTTTCTGAGTCAACAAGTTGGAATCAAGGGCCACAATTTGTTGCAAGACTCGGTTTCAGGAGAAGATGAATAAATCAGAGGAGATCGAATCGTAAATCCAACGTGGATTTAAAAATGCAAGAAAAGCAACAGATTTCAGCATACTTAACATTTACGGCCCAAAATATGAGCATCGTATTTTAGACGTTCATGTAGAAAATACAACCAGAAAGACAAGATATTGGTAGAGTACAAAAAATGAAAATCAAATGGATGTGGCATAAATAAAATGCTTTGCAAGTGCATTATAATACGTTTGAAAAGGCTTCTTTAAAGCTTTGCCTTGAGGACTGGAAGACAAGCATCTTAATCTCTCACTGTTTTTTCTTCCCCCTTATCTGTCTCAAAGTCACAGCAGTGCTTCAACTTGCCATCTCCTCTTTTATAACTGATCTCGTAATAAGTCACTCTGAGATGAGTGTAATCATACTACAATGTGCAGTTAGGATAATGGACGGCTTGGGCGCTATCACTTCTCTGCATCTTGAGGATTTCGAGGTATGCCTTGGAGGAATGCATTAGATGCTATGGTTAATTAACTAATTTACTCAATCAAGTTTAACAGTGGTTTTAACTTTAATGGTGCCATTACATTTTAATATGAAAATAACAGGCTGTGTTTCTGGCAATCCCCACCGTCCGCCTACTCTGTACCAACCACTTAACAATTTGATTCTGATTTGTGAGGCTTTCCACCCATTTATAATGTCAAGAGCTTGTATTACAACACCTTCTGAAACCATTACTGGTATGGACTTTATTGAAATGGATGCTGGAGCTGACGACAAGTCCCCATACCTTGTGACCAAGTGTAGGGGGTAGGTAGTTGACCTTGCTGAGATCAGGGCTTGGAAAAGTTACTTTTGTTGCAGAACAACTCCAAGAATCTCGAGGCAGCATAGAACAGACTGAACAGCTGCACAGAACTAATGTCTCATGGGTACAAATAGAAATAATTTGGATGTTCTGCTTTGGAAGAAACAGAACATTCATGTGCCGTCGTGCATCTATTGTTCTACTAGTCTGGCAACATGTTAGTCAAAGAAACACCTTGCTGGTTGCTGCACAGCTCAATGGTTCAGGCATCTGGTTGTGGAGCCAGAGGTTGGGAGTTTGATTCCCCGCTGTGCCTCCTTAACAAGGGCTGGACTTGTTGATCCATAGGGTCCCCTCTGCCTCTACAGTTCTAAGAAGGTGATGATGATGATGATTCTAAAATACCAAGCACAGTCAATCAAAATTATAAAAACATTGACTGGCATTATATAACAGATACAAGTATTAAGAACCCCCCCACACACAAAATATCTGTTAAATATAAACAGTATACAGTATATGCTGTTCCTAATGTTGCTTTCTTGTAGCTCTGACAGTGTCATTTCTGAGATCTGGAGCTATTATTATTATTATTATTACTATTCAAAAACACCAGGCACAGTCAATCAAGATTATAAAAACTTTGACTGATATTATATTACAGATATAAGTTTTAACCAAAAACCTAAATGTCTGTCAAATACCAGTGCAGTATGAATGCTGTTCCTGAAACTGCTCTCTTTTTTTGTAGCTCTGATGGTGTTCTTTCTGGGACCTGCAACAGCTTATAATACTGTATGAAATTTCTTGATGTTGTTCCCAAAGCCCCAATGCCTACAGTGTTTCAATTGCCAGGTCTCTGTACTTTGTTAGTTTTTCCAATTCTTTATTTTCAAGTCTGACATCCCCTGGAATTGCAACGATCCAGACAATTCTTCGTTCTATTACTACTAGGTCTGCTATGTTATGTTCAAAGTGTCTATCAGTTTCAATCTGGAAATCCCACAAGATCTTCACATAATCATTTTCTGACACCTTCTATACCTGATGTTCCCAATAAGTTTTTGGAGGCTGGAAAGTTACATTTTTTCCCATAATGATCAATGCACTAATTTTGTCACTCTGTCATCTCTAATTTTGTAATCTGTTTGTGCTATCTTTGGACATTCGTAGATGAGATGTGGCACAGTTTCATCTTTTTCTTTGTAGAGTTGACATTTGCTGTCATCACCAATTCCTTTAATCTTAGCTTTCATCACATTGGTTTGAAGTGTGTGTTCTTGTGCAGCCTTTTTTTTCCTCAATGGTCCCCAGTTTTAGCCATGCCCATGTTGAATTATGATCATGCTTTCCATCAATATTTCTTAGATGTTGTCCATGTAGTGGTTTATTTTTCTAGCTGTTTAATTTATTTTCAGATTGTTGTTTCTTATACTGAGCCTTTGTTTCTGTGGTTTTCAACATAATCTCCATTTTCACTGCCTTATGTAATTTTTTTCTACTTGTACTAATGTTATCATTTAGACATCTTTCTTCCTCCTCTACTACCTGCTGTATTTGCAGACATCTACACCCTCCAATTTTTCTTGGTAAATATAATCTGTCCACATCACTTTTTGGATGTAATGTGTGATGCATGTTCATTAATTTCCATGTTTTTCCATCCAATTTTTCAAATTCATTTTGAGTTCAATCTATTATTCCAGCTGGTATCTGATCACTGGAATGGTCCATGTGTTTCTGGCTTTGATTGTATTTCCCCCGTTTAATTTTGATTTTAAGATTTTCCGAAGTCTTTTTATATATTCCCTTTCTGTCAATTATTTAAATTTTGTATGCAGGATGTTATCTGCTTCTAGTATTCCAAGATATTTATAATTTTCATCATTTGATTGTGATTTTATAATAATACCATTTAAAAACTTTAATCCATCTATTTTTGGATCTTGTCACAGTATAGACAGAGATGCTCATTTGTCAATTCCAAATTTCATTTGGATATCTTCACTAAATATTTGCACTGTTGTTTAGCAGTGATTGTATTTCCATGGAACTTTCTGCATATAGTTTTAGGTCATCCATATATAACAGATTATTGATTTTTTTCTGCTTGTTCTGAAATATGTTAGCTGGATTCAGTTTTATTTAAGATTAATGACATGGGGATTAGCAAGATGTTAAACAGCAGTGATGACAAAGAATCCCCTTGAAATATTTCTCTTTTGATGCTAACTTCCCCTGTTACTTCACCATAGACCATTAGGACAGTTTTCCATTTTTCCATGATTTTCTTGAGGAACCTCTGAATATTTTTACTCATCCCCAAAAAATGTAGGCACGTGTTAATCCAGCTGTGTGGCAATGAATCAAATGCCTTTTTATATTCTATCCAGGCAATGCTGAGGTTTGTGGTGTTTTTTGTCTTTTTGATTCTTCAGTATCATTTTATCAATAAGCAGCTGATTTTTTATGCCTCTTAACTTTTTAAAGTTCCCTTTGTGTTCTGTTGGGTATAGGGAGTTTTCGGTGTGAGGAGCTTGAACATTGTTGGAAGGCATGTAATTGGTCGATGATTACTGGGTTCATTGCCCTTTTGATGATCTTTTATTATCAGAATTTGCAGCCTGTTGTCATCCAATCTTCAGTTGTAGAATTCTGAAGTAAGTGATTAAATTGCACTGCTATAATGTGATGGAGACTTGTTACATGCTTTAACCAAAACCCATGCAGTTCATTTAGACCAGGTGCGCTCTAATTTTTCATAGCCTTTAGTTGTCTTTTAATCATTTCAGTTGTTATTACAATTCATTTGTTTTCCTTGAGTTTCCTTACAAATGTCTAATACATGAAGCATCTTTGTTGGGCTTTCTCACATTTCTTTCCAAAATTTTAGAGCATCTTTATATGGACCTAATTTCTTTTACTCTGTATTTTCTTCTAGTGATGTGTAGAATAATGGTTGGTTATTTCAAAATTGCATGTTTTCTCTATATTGTTTCAAGTGTCCATCATATCTTTCAATTTTCTTTGCTGTAGCTGTTACCCGCTGTTTTAATTCTTCCATTGTTTCAACGATCATTTTCCTTTGTTGTTTTTTGTTGTTTAGTCATTAAGTTGTGTCTGACTCTTCGTGATCCCATGGACCAGAGCATGTCAGGCCCTCCTGTCTTCCACTGCCTCCCGGAGTTGGGTCAAATTCATGTTGGTAGCTTCAGTGACACTGTCCAACCATCTCATTCTTTGACATCCCCTTCTCCTCTTGCCTTCACACTTTCCTAACATCAGGGTCTTTTCCAGGGAGTTTTCTCTTCTCATGAGATGGCCAAAGTATTGGAGCCTCAACTTCAGGATCTGTCCTTCCAGTGAGCACTCAGGGTTGATTTCCTTCAGAATGGATAGGTTTGTTCTCCTTGCAGTCCAGGGGACTCTCAAGAGCCTCCTCCAGCACCACAATTCAAAAACATCAATTGGATGCAACAGCTGTTGTTGTTGTTTAGTCGTTAAGTCGTGTCCGACTCTTCATGACCCCGTGGACCAGAGCACTCCAGGCCCTCCTCTCTTTCACTGCCTCCCAGTGTTTGGTAAAATTCATGTTGGTAGCTTTGATGACACTGTCCAACCATCTTGTCCTCTGGCGTCCCCTTCGCCTCTTGCCCTCACACTTTCCCAACATCAGAGTTTCAAAATCTTTTCCTTTCTAGGTCATATATTTTGCATAGTCTGGCTTTTTCATTTTTGAATTTTGAATCTTTCAAAGTTGCTAATGTCTGCACGTAATTTGTTTATTTTTTCTTTCCAGCCATATTTTCCATTTTGAGGTGCCATGAGTTTTCTGGGGGTTTTGCAGCTTGTAACCAAGTTCCATGGTTACTATGGTAGCTGTGTTATACATGAGCTGCTTTGTTTCCTTTAGCGTGTTGGTCAGGATTCCTTTGATGAAAACATTTGCATCATTTAGTAGATCTTTTACTTGCTTACCATACTTTGTAATTGGCACAAATTGGGGAGCTTTGTCTTTCTGTATTCTGGTTAATACAGTATGGGTTACTTTTTTTTCCTCAGTGATGTCTCCTGTTCTGTAAATTTCTGGGTTGTGCCTTAAGTTGTTCCTCTATTGATACATTTTATTCCACTATTGCATCTACCCCTACCCTCCATTTGTCCTCCATACTACAGTCATTGTACGGTGTCTTTTAACACATTTTCTTTTGACAGCTTTTCTAATTCTTGCAGTTCCTGTTCTGAAAACACTTTACTCCAAGTGATCAACCTCCTCTGGTCCATTAATCATTGTCACTACTTTGATGTTTTGGTTTCCAAATGTCCATCATTCTTTTTTGAAAACAATGGACTGTTGGGTTTACTTCGTAATAACATTTCATAATTTCTCCATTTTTGGCAGAGTCCAAGTTTTGCATTTATGTTGTTCCAGTAGCTTTGCAGCAGCCTGTCCTGGTTTCTCAACAGTGTCTGCTGAGCTATGTAGCCCATGTGTCACCAGATGCCCAGGGGCTATGCCATCTGATACAGTCGTTGTTGACCCGGGCGATGACTTATCCGGTATGGATTTCTGTTTATTTCCTCTCACCATATTTGATGGTTAGTGGACACAGTTGGTCTTGGTTCTCAGGTGAGACCGGTCTAATTTGGGAAAACCTTCAGCATAGCTCTCAGCTTCACTGAAGTGCAAAAGGCCCTCTCCTCAACAAGGCCTGTGCATATGGAGGCAATGATGATGATGATGATGATGAAGAAGAAGGAGAAGAAGAAGGAGAAGAAGTTTCATAGGACTAGAATATCTGTGAGTATTTTAAAGGTTTTTTTAAAAAAAACTGCTCTTAAATTAGTAGTCTATTTATTTTAATATAGTTAGTTTTTTATGACATAATTTTTGGTTGGAATTCAGTAGTGGAATTGATGCCACATAAGGCTGACAACATATTAGAAATGGTGGTTTTTCATAAATTCAAATTACAGCAGTAATTCTTAGAAATTAAAGACTATTCCCAGACCCCATCCCTCAGCCACTCAATAACTTCCCTAGAATGGGTGGTATTGGAAATTATTTATGACAAAGTAAATCAAAGGAAAATAAAACCAAAAACCCTGCCATGATTGACATGTGACATAAGTCCCACTACCAGATTTTCAACCATTGCGTGTTTAGTATGAGTTTTTTTAAAAATTGTTTGTCAATCACAAGTCTATGTGCTACGAGAAGAATGGCATAGACATGAAATAAAATGAACAATAAACAAATGTTTGGTTCCCTAAAATAGTTGTGCCTGTGCATATGTGTGTTTGTACATTTGTGTATGAGAATGAAGGGGTATCACAGGTCAGGAAAAATGTTGTTCTCATAGATAATTGGATCTGAACAAACCAATATATTCTGATGTAGTAGCCTGAACCTGAACTACGACTTTACCACCCATTTACCTTCCCATCCATGTAATCCTGTTCCCAATACATCTCTTTTGGCAGATGCTTTCAAAAATGTAGAACAGAAAAGACATTGTTCATTATAACAACATCTGACATTCTGAAAATTCCCCTTTTCGACTGCAGACGCTTTAGAAAGATGATCCCATGTCAAGGTCAGAGGAAAAGAAAATTGATTTGAGAATGAAAAGCACATGTTAAATCATATCTCAGTGCCTTTAGTTCTGAAAAGAACCATGTCTTCAGTATTAAAAACCATTCCTCCCTTAACGTCATATTAGGGTTGTGGACTTTAACATCCTTTCACTCACCTGACTGATGACTGGCATGTGGAAAGGGAAGCATCCATGCAGTTGGCTTAGTCTCTCTAGTTCTGGTCTTCATATCCACTCAGCAACTATGCAGATTATACATCACAAAGTGAAGGTTCTCACATCACTGCTTGTGCGTGGAGAAAAGCACCTGTGAGATTCCTTGTTTGTGCATGGAGAAAATTGATTCCAGGCGGAATAGGCGGAAGAAGCTTAGACACTGCTGGCATTCATGTACATATGGGTTCTATTCTATTCTATTCTATTCTATTTCATTTACTGTATACTCTAAATTTCAATCCTCTTTTGTTTTAAGCCACAAGGTTGCTAAATCAGGGATGAAGTGATGTCTCTCTTAGGTGATGGGGTTACAGTATATACTTTCAGTGACCATTTGTCAGTGTCACATAACATATGGAGTGTTGTGTATTAGGGAGGTGGAACATTCCACCTGATTAATTCTGATTGAATGGTGGTTGGATAGCTCAGTGGTTTAAGTTTCAGGGTGCAAATCCAGAGGTTGGGACTTGATTCCCCACCATGCCTCCTGTGAGTAGAGCTAGCATGTGGCAAGCTGTACAGTCCCAGGATGCCTTCCAGAAGAAGGGAAAGGTAAACTACTTCTGGGTATTCTCAATTTGGAAACCGCTGAAAAGGGTAGCCATAAGTCAGAACTGACTTGATGGCACATCATCATCATCATCATCATCATCATCATCATCATCATCATCATCACCATTATTATTATTATTATTATTATTATTATTATTATTATTATTATTATTATTATCATCATCATCATCATCATCATCATCATCATCATCATCATCATCATCATCATCACCTTCTCATAGAAGAGAAGTTATGAGTTTATGTTAATATGGGATGTGATTCCTTATTTCTCTCATCTACACCTATCCAACTGCACAAGCCAAAGCCTTATTTAATTAAGGTGAAAATCCCCCTGCTTAAAATGAGAGGGTATCCTGAATTCCTATGCCATTAGGAGTGGAAGCTGGCCTTCTCCATCTTTCCAACAGGGCCTCACAAGTCTAGGTGGGTGGCTCTGGTAACCAGAAGAGCCAATCCTAGCCTGTACATGGACACACACTCCAAGGGTCCAGGGCTCTGGTGTGACCCATGATCTCTTAAAGGTCCCCTTGGAGCTCACCAAAGGATACCATTTGATCCAAACATCTCTTCCACAGAAGATGGACAAGGAATTTAGTCTGCTTCCCCCCTCCCCAATGGGAAGGATGAAATCCTGCAGGACCCTCTGCAGATCACCCAGAACTCTGTCATTTCCAGTATCAGAAACAGGAACATTATCTGCCCTGTACAGTGTAATCTTTAAACAAAGGAAAGCCAGGTGAAGAGGGACAGCTCCAAAACAATTCTGAAGAGCAAGTGGAAACACACTGTTAAGCTCTCTAGAGGTCCTAATCAGGCAACAGTGATCCTTGGTTCCTAAACCCGCCAGGGCAATATCTCTGACCAAGAAATCTTAAGGTACTCAGAATCAGCTCTCTAGGATAAGGGCCTTGCCTTTCCAAGGACCCAAATTATCTCCAAAGTTTTAACCAAAACGTGGGGGGGGGCATAGCTAAATCTACTGGAAAAGAATAGGAAGGAACTATGGAAGCCCCCAAGCAGACTAGATAGAGGCAAATTCTTTGAGCCCTGTGTGGGTTCTAAAAGTTGATGATGATGCTTGGTAACCCACCCAGAAAATGATGCTGTGGTCATACATGAGGAGCTCGGCTAGTGCATCCAGCAGTTTGTTGAAGAAAACTGCTGGTTAGTTCAGAAGTTTAAGAAGCTGGTTGTGGAATCAGGGGTTGGGAGTTTGATTCCCCACTGTGCCTCCCTGACAGGGGGCTGGACTCAATGATTATAGGGTCCTTTCCAGATCTACAACTCTAAGATGATGATGATTATAAAGAAAAGAAGGGTTAGAAACAAGTGCTGGTATCACTCAGAAACTGAAAGGAAGGAAGGAACAAACATAGAACCAAAAGGCCTTGAAATTCATGTGGTCAATGGCCCACCTACGCCATCCCATCAAAAGAAAGAGTCCCAAAGGTGAAGGAACTCAGCCTGATATCTGAGGGCCCACTTAAAGATAGGCCAAAAGCTAGTCAATAGGAGCTGAGAATGGCACACTGGGGCTACTCTGCATGCAAACAAATCAAAACAAAAAAGACTGAAACAACAGGAAAACACAGTGCCTAAACAGAAATGCCTCAATTAAAACAGATCCACCACAGTGCATGCCTAAGTGGAGGCCACATGTTGAAAGACAGTGTGTGGTGAAATGTTTAGACATTTGCCATTACCTGGGAACTAATAAGCTCAACCAACAGGAGCCCAAAGAACTCCCCAACAAAATGAGCCCTGCTCAGCTCTTGTAAACTCAAGCCTGTGACTTCTTTTACAGAGTCAATCCATTTTGCAGTTGGTTTTCCTCTTTTCCTGCTGTCTTCAGCCTCTCCCAGCATTATTGTCTTTTATAGACAATCTTGCATTCTCACGATGTGTTCAAAGTATGACAGCTTCAGCTTAATCATTCTTGTCTCCAGAGATAGTTCAGGCTTGATCTGGCACCCACCTTTCTGGTGGTCCAGGGTATATTCTAGCATCATGTTTCAAATGAATTTAATTTTTCACTGTTGGCTTTCTTCACTCTCCAGCTTTCACACCTGGACACATTCATACAATACTATAGATAATCCTGCCCGTAGCTTTCAGTGACATGACACATACTTGCACTTGAGGAGCTTTTCTAGTCCCTTCATTGCTACCCTTCTGAGTCTCAGTTTTCTTCCGATTTCTTGGCTGCAGTCTCTGTTTGGATTGATGATTGAACCAAAGTATACAAAACCTTTCACTATTTCAATTTCTTCATTGTCAACATCAAAGTTCTGTAGTTCTTCAGTAGTCATGATTTTTTTCTCTCCTGAATATTGGACTGCAATATAGAGGTAGTAGGCACAAGCTGTAAAATGAGAAATGACAGAATAACAAAGGATCTCATTTTAATAGAAAATACTATGACCAGGTGACTTGTATTTGTGGAAGTATGATGTCCAGGTGCAGCTAACCATGGACAGGCAACTTCAAGGATCCTGATTACGGTACCTTTCCTGATAGCTGACATTAGACTTGGTTTGAATTGCCTTTTCAGTGAGCCTCAAAAGGAATATTTTCCATCTGGAACCCCTTCAAATAGAGGTCTACCTTCTCTAAGAGAATTGTAGTAAGGAAGAGTTAAGGTGTTTTCTTCAAATTTCTTCTTCCACTTTCACTAAAAGTCATTTCAAGCCATTGCTGCTTTCTGCCAGTAAGATGGTGTCATCTGCATATCTTAAATTATAGCTGCTTTTTACACCAATTTTCACTCCTCTTTCATCTGAATCTAGTCTGGCTTTCTGTATGATCAATTCAGATTGAAAAGATAAAGTTATAAAATGTGGCCTTCTCTGACACCTTTGCCTATACAAATCTTCCGTGATAGGTTGGGCAAAAAATACTGATTTCGCCCAGTTCAGCCAGACGGGTTCACAGAATAGCAAGGGTTTGCATCTGGATTTTTTCCATCCGGTCTTAATCCCGTAACCATTGTGCCACTCAGGCGCTCTGGAGCTGCTAGTGTTTCAGCTTCTCCTCTGTCATGATTTGGGAAAGAATGCTCTTTGCAGAGTAATTTTAACACAAGATGTCTTTTTTGCTTGACATGTCAGGTGCGCAAAAATGCACAGACACCCGGAGCTAGGCTTTGAAATGTACCAAGCTAATCATTCCTCTACTCTGATCCTTAACTGGATGTGCTTAGCAATGATGTATCCATTCCACCAAGCTGTCTCCTCTTGTCTACTTGTGTCTATTTCATTCTTCATGGAGCCATTAGAACACACTAGTGGTCACTTCTTGTTAGAGGAATGTGCTGTGTCCATCTCTCTACTCTCCGTACATTTATAGTTTCTGTCGTATTGTCCTGTTCCACATATCCTCATTATAGAGGGCTTCTATCTTCTTCTCTTTTGTCATATTCAGCGCTGAAATGTCCCCAAATGACGCTCAGCTTCATTATGGCTCCTTCCTCCATTTTGATCTCCTTTCTGTATGGAGAAGCCATTTCTTTCCTGTGGAAATAATGGCTTTATTGAGAAGCCAACACTGAGCAGTGGTTTGAAAATATCCAAGAATCACAGAGTAACGTGAACATCAGTTATGGTGAACTTCATGATGCTTCTTAGTAAGATTTAAAAATACAATTTCGCTTCGTCTCCTCATATGTTTCTTGAAGCAGTGGACTGTTTGTGTTTCTTTATGTAATTGTGACTAAAGTCATATCCATTATAGCAGGTGCTTTCCTTGAACTGTAGAAAAAAATGCACTTCAGAAATAAAGTTTCAGCTTTAGTCAGCGAGCAAGCCAGGAAAGGGGCATCAGACAATTAAGTGTGGAAAATCTATGTCACTTAGAATTTTGCTTCGCATTTTTAATAATAAGTGATCATCAAGCAATAAACATGTTCCTGTGAACCAACAATAACAATTAAGGCAGCTTAACAGTTAATGAACCTATAACTCGTACATCCGTCCATCTAGCGAAGGTTACATGATTAAATTAAAGTGTTTCATTGGTGGAAAGACTTACGTTAAACAAAACAACAGCAACATCGATACCAGGTTTTTTACCTGGACTTTCAGGAAATGCCATCTTGGAAGCTTTACATATTAGGTTTCTCATTCTCTTGTCTTTAAGACATCCCACATAAACATGCTCAGAAGTACCCTTGTCTTTATCATTATCTGCATGCTCTAGAGATGGTAGTGGAGGAGCTGTTTCTGCTGGAATTCACATATTGGCCTTTACATTCATCACAGTCTCTGTGCACTGTCTGTCATACTGCGAAGCCCACTGCTTCTGCCCCTGACGAAGCCAGTGGCATTGCGGTTCCTGCCAATAACTCCATCAGATCCAGGTTGCTGGCAACAGTGTTCTTTATTCCTCCCTGGGTTTTTCTAATAGTAGTTCCCTGCTAGCCCCGTCAGTAAGCCCTGTCACTTCCCTCCCACATCCCAGGGGACTGAGTTGCCTTCTTTAGTCCCCAGTCAGTTGAGTGGGGCCTCTGAAGTCCCATGGCTGGAAGGCTGAAGGAATGAACCAAGTCCAAGGGTGGGTAGCAATGAATGGTGGCTGTTCCCTTGCTCCTTGAGGAGCCTCCTTCTCCTCTCACACTGGTGATTGGCCTGCCAGTACCTCAGTTGGGTTTGGGCGGGCACCACAGGACCTGTCAAGCATCTTGGGTGCCAAGGCGCTAGTGGAGCTGGAGCTTTCTCAGAAGCTCGACCCTCTTCCCCAACCTCAGCCCTTTTCCTCTGGATAGCCACTCATCAATTCCTGCCAGGGGTTGTCTTCAATGTCCCACACTGCCTTGCCCACTGCACAAAATATGGGTTCTGCCTCCTTTGCTGCTGAGCCCCAGGTCTCCTCCTTCTCTTCCACTAACCACAGGCCTGAAAGACCCCAAAACCTCCTCCCGGCACTGCCTTGAACCTTATTTCTTTCCTGTCAGTTACACCTCACATACCCAGAGACACCTGGGCTTCCCTCTTCCAAGCCCTCCTGACAGCCTAGAGCAGTTGTTCCACCCAGATTCTTGGGATGAGAACAGATATCTGATGCCGGTGGCAGCCCCTCCCCCCCCATTTTGCAATTGATGTTAAGGGGACTTACCCCATAATATCACAATGGCCGATCCCCAGGTCTCAGGATTTGGCCCTGAAATATCTGAAAATAAGGTGTTGATAACCTGGCAGTTCTATTAAGGGCTAAGAAGGCCTTGCCCTTTCTACTTTTACCTTGTATTTCAGATTTAAAAAGATTTTTGAAAAGAGCCTCTGATGAGAGTTTTCAATCCATTGCTATCAAACGTAGGTATAAGTCATTCATAGAAAGGGAAAGGAAATATGTTCTTCAGATCTTCAAATGGAAAATATGGGCTGGAATGCAAACATGCTAGAAGAATAGCCAGGGAACTTTAGAACCTTCTGTAGACTGGAATCATGGGCCTCAGTCAGCAGGATAAAATTTAAGGACAACTGATGTGATATATTAGAAAAGGAAATCTATACGTATGCGTGGATACAAAACTAGGGTTAACTAGCTAGGCAGATAGAGGTGTATACAGTACTAACTTGACAAGTGAGCCAACAATGGGAAATTGCTGTCAAAAAAAAAGGCAAACACTATTTTGGGATCCATTTGCAGAAATACCATATACAAGAGATGGAACACAATAGCTCCTGTGCTCAGCATAGTTCAGTTTTCAACCCATAATAAGAAAAAGGCTTACACTATTTGAAAATGGTTCACAGGAGACTAGCAAATATGATAAATTGTTGAGGAAGAACAACTTAAAAGAAAACGGTGAAAGAGCTGTGTGTGTTTAGTCTCAAACAGATGAGAATTTTGAAGTGGTAGGAGGAATGATAATCTTCCCAAAAAAAGTATGTGTTTGTAAAAGTTGCCATAGAAATGACAAATTGACAGAGAGTGAATCATAGTTTCTTAGGCCAAACCTATACAAACAGCAGACTAATGTGACAGAAGTCTTCCTGGATAGCGTTGCTTCAGAAGGGTGGCGGGACAAAGCACACTTGAAGGCCGTCCCAAATAAAAGCGCTCTCTGCTTGATGTCAGGGAGAATAAACAACACCAGGGCAAACTGCTTGGACACAACTCCACCTGATATTCTTGAAGCATTCCACACTGCTGTTATTAGGCTTAAAAGAGGCGCCATCTTGTTTCTCTACCCAAATGGAGGGTGAACAACTAGTCGACCAACAGACACAAGAGAGGGCCTTTTCAGTGGTGGCCCCTCATTGGTAGAATTGTATATTATGGATTTATCTTTTCCTCTCCCTGTCATCTTTAAAATGAGACTGTAAAATATTTTTATTTCAGTCTGCTTTTAAAATTCTTCTGTTTTACCTGAGTCTGAACTAAATTTTAGCATTTAACTGTTAGTGCAGTTCTATGGAATCTTGTGTTCGTTCGAACATATTTTTTGCTTCTGTGCACCTCTTTGGGGGAAAAAAATAGGAAAAATAGCTCGGCAACAAGATGTTGGTGCCTCTATGTTCCCGGGGGTTCTTTCTGGAATATGATTCTCGTCATCTTAACAAGAACTACAGCTGCAGTAACAATAAATAGAAACCACAAAAATGGGTAGTTGGCCACATAACTGGTATGTTGGCCACCCATCGTACAGTAGCTGTGGCATACAATAAGGAACTTTAGCACTAGTTCTTCCCACAAGGACCTTATACGGAAAGGTAGTTCATATGGAATTTCACACACAGCAGAATTAACCTGTTGTGAAATAGAACCTTACAGCAGAAGTGATTGTGGCGTCCACCCTCATGCCCCTTTTGCTTGACCTTCAAGCCCCAGAGCACACGAAGGCAAACATTCTCCTCTTTTACACTTGCTGCCACCAGGCGATCTCTAAATCACCATTACTTCAGAAAGATTCAGGTCCACACTTCAAGTTCTTTTGAATAAAACTTTGGTTTATTGATTACAGAGCTTGATTCATGAATATCTTCAGTAGCTAATCACACTTCAGAATTTCCCAAACTATACACCCTATTGCTTTATCTGATTTTTCTCTACTGCCTGACTCTTCTTACATTTCTCTTACTGACCCAATCTGACTTAAACTGACTTCTGACTCCGCCTCTTATAGCATCTCTCTTGGGTCCGCCTCTCAGCAACATGAATATTCATAAACCATTACATAATACAACAAGAACCATAGATCTAATAAATGGAGAATGCTACAGTGACCTTTTAGGGCTACAACATCAAAAATAATGCCACAATCAGCATAGCTAGTGATTACATTGGGTAAGGATTCTGGGATTTGTAGTCCCAAAAAGGCACTCCTCACAGCTCTCCGGTGTCAAAGAGCTATTTCAGCCTCTTAGTTCGCTTCGGCTTCTGATTCACCTCTTGAGCATCTAAGCAAATTAGAGACTGAAGTGATCTGAAGGTTTGTTATCCCAGAAGAGCTGATTACCTAAAATGTCACAATCGGCTCTATGCCAGAAAACCCATCAGGGCTGGTTTCCCATCATCTTCTGAGGCTGGTGCCCTTGATAATAATGTGGCCAGTATCACATCCATGCACTCTTTGATGTTGGTGGGAAAACAGAACATGTCATTTTCTAGGAATTAACTCTTGGCATCTTTTACGTGGATAGAATTAATTTGATTAAAAGACAAAAAGGAAAGAAAATCCAGAGCAAAGAAAAAGTGAAAATTACCCGTCTCTGGTTACTGTTAGAGTTCCTTTTGAAAAGTTCTAGAAGGCATTTTGGGTTGATGGAAGACTCTAGCAATGTCAATATAAGAATGCAGGCAGAAATGAACTCACAGCCAAGAGATAATAGCAAAATCCTCACATTATTATTATTATTATTATTATTATTATTATTATTATTATTATTATTATTATTATTATTATTATTATTATTATTATTATTATTATTATTATTATTATTATTATTATTATTATTATTATTATTATTATTATTATTATATGGTGAGGGGAGAGCCTTTTTGAGACCTGATTTGTGTGCAAGATGATTTACAAAATACAAACAGATTCTGGCAGACACCAACTTAAATTGACTGCTCTTGATCACAAATTAATATTAACCAGAGCTTGTCAGTTGCTAAATATTTATTTTAGGGATACATCCAGCCTCTGCTTTCATGAAGGTTAAGCTGTAATCTTTGGCTTGTCAGTTCTAGGATATAGCAGTGGATAAATCACACACTCTTGAACTGATAGATGTCAGAACGGCTGTATACAAATGGAAGAAGATGTCAATGAACACTCCAGTTTACGTTACTTTTACTATAAACATTGACATTCCTTTGCGTTGAGACTATTTGCTGGCTAAGCAGTCGCAGCCTCCCTGGCTTTGATGCATTTTGTGCTCAATCAGTTTCTAATGATTTCAGATGCTGGCAATTAATGAAGCATTAGATTAATTGGTTGAGTACAGTGAGACAGGCTTTTGGAATTGGGTCAGAACCACAGACAACCTATTACCCAAACGGACAGCAATCACCAGAGACAAAACCATGGGAAATTGAATTAATGGCTTTATTTGCTTTGCCCTCTCATGCGGCCAAAAATCCATGGTCATGTGTGGGATGGGATAGAGAGGCTGTTTATGCGGGAGTGCAAAAAAAGTGCAAACATGATGTCAGACATGGAATCCAACTTCATTAGGGACCCACACATCTGTTTTAAGTACTACAAGTTCCTAGCTGTCAGACTGCAAGCAAACAGGCATAGCTGATGAACTGTCAGACAGCAGAGATGGCACTGAGAATACATAGAGTGGTCATTTATCACATTTTTGCAGACACATTCCTGAAGTGATACAAGATAACCGTTTCTCATAGTATGTGTTTTCCAATCCTACATAGCTTGCATTTAGTGTGCTCTGTTTTATGATTGGTTATTGGGAGATGAACAGGGACTTCATTTGAAAGTCAGAGTGCTGAAGCACAGATCTCTGAGGAGAATGCATTGTGGGAGGGAACACCTATTATACCAGGAATATGAGTTCCCTTATTTATTATTTATTTAATACCCCACCTATCTAGACTGAAGTCTACTCTGGGCGGCTAACAATAAAAAATAGAATAAAAACAATATAATAAAGTAAAAAAACAACAATAGTAATGTAGTTCAAGATGGGAAAAAGAAAAAAAAATCAAGTGATGACAGGAGGGACAGCCTACCTAAAGACCCAGGTCTTAAGATTGCTCTTAAAAACACTCTTAAAAACTTGTGACACAGTTTGGCGTTTGAATACTGTGCTGGATCCAGAGTTATTCTGACTCAAAATAGGCTCTTGAGGTCATAAAGGGAGGAAGCCAATTTTCCAGTCCTTCTTTCCATCTTGACTGCAATGTGGTGGAGTGGACAGAATGTTGGACTAGGACTCAGGAGACCTGGTTTCACATCTCTGCTTGGCCAGGGGGATTCTCTGAGGTGAGGGTGGCAAATGGTAACCCACTCTCTGAACATCTCGCATACCTCAGAAGTGCTATTCTAGTCTTCGTACATCAGAAGCGGCTTGAGAGCACAGAAAAAAAAAAATAGAAGAGTCTTCCTCATGCAGACCCCTGGGTTCTCTGAAAATCAATGCTAGAAGGCTGGCATTCTGGCAACAAAAGTCCGAATAGTCAAAGCTATGGTTTTTCCTGTCGTGATGTATGGAAGTGAGAGCTGGACCATAAAGAAAGCAGACCGCCGACGAATTGATGCCTTTGAATTGTGGTGTTGGAGGAGACTCTTGAGAATCCCCTGGACTGCAAGGAGAACAAACCTATCTATTCTAAAGGAAATCAACCCTGAGTGCTCACGGGAAGGACAGATCCTGAAGCTGAGGCTCCAGTACTTTGGCCATCTAATGAGAAGAAAAGACTCCCTGGAAAAGACCCTGATGTTGGGAAAGTGTGATGGCAAGAGGAGAAGGGGACGACCAAGGATGAGATGGCTGGACAGTGTCTGCAAAGCAACCAGCATGAATTTGACACAACTCCGGGAGGCAGTAGAAGATAGGAGGGCCTGGCGTGCTCTGGTCCATGGGGTCATGAAGAGTCGGACACGACTAAACGACTAAACGAGAAGGCTGGGGGATCTGGGGAACAGTACTAGGACAGGAAAAGAGTAGTATTATAGGAACAAAATCCCCTTCAGCCCAATCCAGCGTAGCAATGGTGAGGAATGCTGGGGCTTGGAGTCCAACAATGTGTGAAGGCCAAAGTTTGCTAACTCTTGCTCTAGGAGGTAGTCCCAAAACAAGAGAAATTAGAGGAATTGACTAATACTGTATAATCTCATGTTCCTCTTCTAGGGTAGGAGACAAGCGGGAGCAGAAGGACCTACCAGTTTCCTCAAACTGAAACGCTGGATCCAACTCACACAATTTTAGATTTTAAGATTTTTAACACAGAATTTACAATGATATCCTAAAACGGAAGGAAATAAAGTGCACTCCATTCAAGCAGGAAGTTCTGGAATTCTGAGCAGCTTTAGCAAGCCTTTCTTTCTTTCTTTCTTTCTTTCTTTCTTTCTTTCTTTCTTTCTTTCTTTCTTTCTTTCTTTCTTTCTTTCTTTCTTTCTTTCTTTCTTTCTTTCTTCTCCTTCCTTCCTCCTTCCCTCCCTCCCTCCCTCTTTGTTTGCTTTGCTCACCCTGTGAGAGAACAGGCATTGTCCACACTCATATTCTTGCATGTAGAACATAAGGCACACAGTATATCTCTTGATTTATCCAAGAGCCTTTGCTAAGATTTGTTCCTAAGCCAATGCAATGCATTAAAAAGAAACAGTAAAAAAAGGTGCACCGCTCAGGACATGAAATTATTAACCATACTTCAGAAGCTCTGAAATAAGCCTAGCCTCCATATGGATCACGTAGGCTTGATAGAAACCCCAGTATAGCTATCTTTTAGGAATTGTTCATAGGGACATTTAGTCCCAGTTGATCACTCAGGTTCTTCAGTTCTGACAGTGTGACGAGTTATCGCGAGGAGGCGGATGGCAGTTTAGCTGCATCTGTAATTTGAAGAGAAAATTAACCCTGAGCATGCTATATCTGTTGACTACATTGCTCTTCCAGAATGGGGACTCTAATCAGCTCCTCTGTCACATTGTGTGATGGGAAGAGAACAGGTTTGTTGTGAAATCTGGTGTATTTACAGCAGCAGTGGAGGTGGCGGCAGGATGCAGTACATACACTTCCTTGACAGAAGGATGTGTTTTCGTAAAGCAACAGGGCAACCCATGAGTCTTGTTTGCCATTCAGCTTGGTTTCGAGAACGTGCAGGAAGCCTTTCATGGGGGATCACAGGGGCATGCATAAGCATATGGCCAGAATAACAGCTTTCAAACGTAGAAATCAGTTATGAATGTAAAATGATGTACTTTGGGATGAAAAATACCTTTCCAGGAACTGAACTGGCTGTTACTAATGCTGTGTCAAACTTAGCCATCTACATTTGTAACAAAACAAACAAACAAAAACCCAATAATTTGTTGGATTTTACCAAAATCCTTTTTTTTTTTGTTTATTTATCATTACATCTGTTTGCGCTGCTATTCTGTTTTTCCTCCAGTAAGTTTGAGGTGGCTTACTTGGCTCTTCACATTCTCATTTGTTCCTTTTAGGAGAAAACAGAAACATCGTCGCAGAGTTTGAAACCTGGGGTTAAATTCTTCCAATTGTGCAGCAGAGGTGCAGAGATCCACAGAGCAAATAGGTTCAGGTTCGTCAGAGTAGTTCACCCCTTTCCTCGTTAACTGGTGCTTTACAGTCTCAATAACTCACTCTATGAGAAGCAATAAAAGGTTTCATTACTTACAGTTACAAACAGCAAACTGACAAACATGACTGCTTTCAGCAAAAAGGCCTCAACTGACTCAAGAGAGGGGGAAAGGCACAGAGCAGAGACACAGGGCTATCTTTGAATTCAAAGTCAGGGAAGGTCACAATTGGTTAATGCTGGATAGACTGACAGTCGGACCAGCCCAGAAAGATTCCTCCCAGCCAAACCTGCTAAAGGGCAGCATGAGAGGTTGTAAAGACTCCAACAAGCATAATATCTGCTAACAAGAACAACTGAGGAGGCACCTTACATTTAAGTAAACCTATGATAATCTGGACACTGCAACACTAACACATTTCCTCATTTCCTAGGAAGGAGCAAGTTTGGCCTCCCTCTTCACACTGTGCTTGAAATCCCATGGTGTTTGCTTCGTCTCACAGAACGCCGCAGGAGATGCTGAAAACACTTAGCAAGCTCTCATTTTGCATAGACCCACATTGTCTGTTGGTCACAGGAGTGTGTGAATTTTTTTTTTTTTTTTGCAATGATACAGAGTGATCAGTTAGTCAGTAAGAACATGCCAGAAGGAAGACATTCTGCATTTTTTTATTAAAAAGTTCTACTAAGTTGTACTGCTCAAATACTCATGAGTTATTCACTGAGATATAACTTTTATTTATGATGATTGCCCTTCTGTTGCTAACACTGCTCTAGAAAATAAAATGGAACAAATTAAGAGAGGGATCTAAGAGCAAAGAAAGGGCTGGCATCTGAATTTTTGATGCAGTCTATGCATTCTCATTATAGCATTGTCTTTTTGTATTACTTTTGATTTATAATGTAATTGGGGAACTATAGAAATGTTAATGGGAATGATGCTATTCTGAATATGACAAAGTTGTTTACTAATCATTGCCTTTAACGCGGGCTAATTTTGATCGTAGTTAAAATCGCAAGGATTTCCTTTTCCTTTTCTCCTTTTAAAGTATCATCAGTGCCGACAACTGCCATGTTTACAATTCCCTAACCGCGGCTACCCGCCTCCCTTTAAAATTAGGGATGCATAATTTTTTAAAAAAGGAAAAGAAAATGCAAACTAAAAGAGAGAGAGCGAGTGAGCCGCTGAATAGCAAACCTTAAGGCGAGCATATTTGTTCCATTAAGCCTTGAGATGAGAAATCGTTGCTTGGGAGTTTATTTATTTCACAACATACAGTGTGCTGCTCATTATCTTAGGGGAGATAGAGAATGCTGAAATGATTATTAGTGTGTTCAGTAATGAGATTACTGAACCATTTGCCTTTTTGGGAGGGGTGATGCATAATTACAGGGCTTTATTTACAGTGTGTTCGGTTCCTCTCTCTTCCCATGCCTGCCACATTAATGATCCACATTTTCTTCTCTTTGTCTGGAGAATACCATTTTCCCCCCTCTTTGAATTAATGTCGAACCATTCACACTCCTTGTATATGATTTACGGTCAACTTTCTTAGACTAGGCATCTGAAGCGTTATCAACTTCAAGGAGAGCACTTCTCGAGATCGGTGGCCACGGATTATCTGGATATTTTGGTGGTATTCGGTGCATTCATCAGTTCTGTAACATCATTCTAGGTGTGGCAGATATTAACCTGCTGGACAATATTCCTAGGACAGTTTCAGACACCGTCTTTTGTAAAGGGCCAGTTGTCAGAAAAAGAGCATCAACTGTAATTTGATATAGTGTTGGCTGAGGCTAGCCCTCGGGTATATGTCGGAGCACATCAGCCCTTGCCACCCATTCTTCTCAGACCCTGCTTCTCCTGGTTGCCATGCCAAGAGACGGCAAAGAATTCGTGCCCTCTCGGTTATGGTCCTATCCTTATGGAATGGGCTCCTGGCAGGGGAACGTTAGCTCCCCTCCATCCCATCCTTTTAAGACAGTGGTTCCCAACCTTTTTTCACTCACATACCCCTTGGCAGCCCATTTCCATAAATTGCACACCTGAACTATTCACCGAATAACAAAGCAGCAGACATAATATCAATTTCTTATGTTGGCCCACCCTGCTCCCAACCGGGCTCTTTCCCCAGCCCTCCCCCACCTTCTTTCCTTTCTTGAAATGAGCAGCATGGCACAATCCACAGAAGCTGCAACCCTGCCCGGTCAGCTCCTCTTTTTTCCCCACGCCAACCCCATCCCATTTCTCAAGAATTGACTCCACCCAGTCCTGTCCTCTCAGCTGGACTGTGGGAACTGAAGGTGGGGATGGATTGTGTGGCACAGCCGGCTTCTCTTCCCTCACCCAGGCCTTGGCACTGAAGAGAATAAGGAAGGGCTGGAACCAGCAAAGTTCCTGAGACTGCGACAGCCCCCTCAGTCTACTAGCGCCATGTTCCTCTGCCTCTGATCCTGAAACACCTCCAAACCCACCTGGTGCTCTGCTTTCTGCAGTCCCTTCAAGAATCCCAACACAAGAACCACCAGTTTTCCTCCTCTAAGGCGGTGGCTCCCAATCTTGGGTAACCTAGGACTGCAAATCCCGGAAACCTGGAACAGCACAGCTGGTGGTGAAGGCTTCTGGGAATTGCAGTCCATGTACACCTGGATTACTCAACATTGGGAACCACTTCCCTAAGCTAACGGGTGACAGGGTAGCTGCAGTTTTGACATGCAGCCATAGAATGGAAAGGCAGCCCAGCCAATCCTGTCCCATGGCATTGACTGAACCTGCCTCTCACCTATCACACAAGAGCCAATCAAGGAAGAAAATAAAGCTGAGAGGAGATGTGGATGGACATTTTGAGGACTGTGGAGAGTTGTGGATGCTTGTCAGGAAGCTCTCCTGCATGTTTTGTCCCAAAACCAATCCATAATGTACATAGTGGTGCCCCGCATGACGACAATAATTTGTTCCGTGAAAATCACTGATTTAGCAAAATCATCATCTAGCGAAAAGCGTTTCCCCATTGGAATGCATTGAAACCTGTTTAATGCGTTCCAATGGGGAAAAATCGTTGTCGTCCAGCAATCACCCATAGGGAAGCCGCTTTGCGAAATGCCAATCAGCTGTTTGAAATAGCTGTCTTTTGAAAAACGGGCCCGAAAACACCCATCCAGCAAAGATCATCCCTAGGAAAGCCATTTTGTGAAGCCAACAATCAGCTGTAAAGGTCGGCATCTTGCGAAAAAACTGTCCGCGAAGCACGGACCAAATTGTCGTCCAGCAAAATTCCCCCATAGGAATCACTGTTTTGCGAAGCAAAATGACAGCCACAAAAACTTGTCGTCATGCGGATTCCTTGTTTTGAGGGGTAATCGTCTTGCAAGGTACCACTGTACATCTGTTCTACCTCCCTCCACTTTCTAAGGCCTTTTCCTGCCATTATGCTTTTTTAACCCCCTAAATATCCTGGTTTGTATCCCCAGTTGGAAGCCACTGCTTTAAGAGGATGCTAGTGACTGTCCTGTTTCAAGAGACATTGAAAAGCACCCTCTCTTAAACTATTCTATGTGCGTTCCCAGTGTTGCCATTATTTTTGGTTTGTATCCATTGCTTGTTTTATTTGAAATGTTTAATGTTGTGTAGTTGGGTCACTGTTACATTGTGTTGTTGTGAACCACTTAGAGTAGTACTTTGCACTAAGTCATAAATGCATGAAATAAATACAGAAATAAAATAGATATGCAGAACTTGAAGAAAATTCCTTACTACATTTCTTGCAGGGAAGGCAGAGCTGTATTTGAAAGGGTGCCGGAGGGAAGCTATTCCTATTGAGGCTTTATTGAAAGGGCTATTCATTCCAAGTCTGATTTGAAGACTGACAGCTATAAGGAAGGGTAATCAGGGTCCTTGAAGTTGACTGCTCATAGTTAACAGCATTTGATCATCAGATTTCTGCAAATACAAGTCACCTGGTCATAGTATTTTCTATTAGAACGAGATGATTTGTTACTCTGTCATTTCTAATTTTGCAACTTGTACCTGGCTCTGGCTCTATATTGCAGTTGAACATTAAGAAAACAACAATTATGACTACAGAACAGCTACATAATTTTAATGTGGACAATGAAGAAACTGAAAACCTTATATTTCGTATTGTAATAAGTCCATTATTGAAAATGCCCTCCCTGGACCCCACTTTACTAGACAGCTTTTAGCCAGTCTCAGATATTCTATTTCTAGGCAAAGTACTAGAGCATGTGATGGGTTTCTCAGCTCTAAGGATTCCTGGAGGAAACAGATTAACTAGATGCATTTCAAACAGATTTCAGACCTGGCTATGGAACAGAGACAACTTTGGTCACCTTAGTGAATGCCCTATGACAAAAACTGGGCAGGGGGAGCGTCTCTCTGGACCTCTCTGTGGCTTTCAATACCATCAACCATGGTGTCCTTCTGGATTTTCTCTCTGGGATGGTACTTGGAGACAGTGTTTTACAGTGGCTCCAGTCCTTCTTGGAAGGAAGAACTCAGAAGGTGGTGCTGATGTTCTTTTTGTCCCCTATGCTTTATGTAACATTTACATGAAACCGCTGGCAGAGGTTTTCTATCCGAAGGACCACATCTGCCCATATGAGCCTTCTCAATGTCTAAGGTCATCGGAGGAGGCCTTTTGATCCTTCTGCTGACAGCTGAGGACCTACTTTTTCAGCCAGGCTTTTGACAATCATGGTTTTTAACAGCCAAGACCGAGTCCCTGAATGCTTTTTCTTAATTAAAATAGTTTTTAAACTTTTTAATATGTTTTAAAACTTTCAATGTATTTTAGTTAATCTTACAGTTGGTTATTAATGTATAATTTATTGTTTTTAATTCTATTTTTTTAAAATACTGTGAGCCACCTTCTTCTCCTTGTTTCTGTCTTTCCTGCTTAGCAAAGCGCTTCCTGAACCTCCTGAGCTGTCACACTCTCATGTTGACTGCTCCATCACAGTCATTTCATTTTATCGCAATAAACATACGTATGTTGTTGTTATGTCCTTATGAATGAGCCATCTCCAAAATGTCTTGTCCTCAACTGCCCTGCTCAGCTCTTGCAAAGTCAAGCCTGTGGCTTCCTTCCTTTAGGGAGCCGATCCACACATTTTAGCAAAATTGGAATAAGAAAATTTTTAAAAAATGAACCCAGATCTTAACTTCAGCCTTTTCTTCCGTTCCACAAGCACACTCAATCTGCATCCTGCTTTTAAAGATGGGTTCTGAAGGCGAATATAATTATTAGAAGGACTGAGATTAATTTACATGTGACTTGGCAAGAATATTGATTTCTTAAACATTCCAGATGTGTTCTAAAGATGAGGTAACGGGATGAGATATTTCAAAAACAGATTTATCAGATGGCTTAAAGAAATATCTTGTTGGCACCAGATGTTATTTTGAACATATTGTAGTTCATTACAGGTAGGGGCAGTGCGCCTGCAAGCTAACATACATGGAAATGAGATAATGGAGAAGGGCTTGAGCAGACAGCATCGTGCTGAAACTGAACTTGTTGCTATAGATTAATGTCACATTGTTTGTACAAATGTGAATGAGGTCTGAATTTGTGATGCTTTCTACCTAGAAGCTCAGGGTAAAGGTACAGAATTTCAGAGCTTAGGAAAGCGCCTGGTGGGGGCCATGTGACCCCCCCCCAGTGACCATACTTTGTGGGGATTCTGGGAGTTGTAGTTCAAAAAAGGCACTTTCCAAGCTCAGCAGTGACTAGTGGTGCATGCAAATCGGCACATAATTTAAAATAAAGGCAACTGCTAGAACGGTTTTATCTCATTCCTGCAGAAATGACAGCAGCCCTTAAGAACTGGACAGCGTGAAAAAGCATTTGTCAACAATAATGGGGACCCCAGAAAAAGTTATTCAACATAATATCAGGTCCTCAGCATATCTTTGTTATATTTTAAATACAGTACTGCTTTTCCAAAAAGTGCTATGAAATACATGTACTAGAACGTCACCATCAGAAAACTGAAACAGTTAAGAGACTAAGAATTCTGCAGCGTTCCAATAGATGTTGCAATATTCTTCGGGGGGGGGGGTTACTGTGCATGCAGCATTCCATGCATGCAATGGCATGCATAGATAAAGCACTGAACATGGAACATGATGCAATGCCGGGAATGGCGAGGGGGGAGGGGCAACTGCTTGTGCGGAACTCAGCATCTATGCCAGAACTTCTGCATGTGCACCAGAAAGGCTGGACTGGGGCATGCACTCTCTTTGAAAACAGCAATTTTAAAAGTAATAAACAGATACTTAACTCACAGAATACTTCAAAGACAGTAAAAGTACAAATTCCAGAATCCTGGACAGTCAGCATATAGACACCGAGAACCTGCGTATCTTTGCCTTCCTAAAGATACACCTAGTCTGTCTTTGTTTCCAGTCGAAATGGTGAAAATATTTATCTGGCTGCGATTTCTTCCATCATTCTCTGAAATAATGAACACAGAGAGCCGACAGAATTGAAGCCTCCTGGGGAGTTACTGTATTTTTCCATGTATAAGACTATACTTTTGGTATATAAATCTTTAGACCAAAATTGAGGGTCATCTTATACATGGAAGTAAGCTGAGGAGAGAACAGAAACAAGTGGAGGGGAAAGCAGGGATCAAAGCAATCCTGCAGCGCTTTGATCCCTTTCCCCCTGCACTTGCTAAGCCCCACTTAGATTTCTTAATTTTGGATTAGAAAAGTGGGGCGCGTCTTATACACAGAAAAATACAGTATTACCATATGCAGGTGAAGCTTGCAAAGCATTTTAAAGTAATCCAGTGGGATCAGGAAACCTAGAA